>NC_080062.1:557500-850000 GCF_026212465.1 Amaranthus tricolor
TTTTATTCTTAATTTAGTGAATATCTATTAATACTTAATAACTTTTAAAAGGTCAATGACTCAACGCGAACAATTATTTATCATCGTATCTAGTGTATCTCGCTTATAGACAATTATAGTCAGGGTCTGAAAAGAGAAGAAAGACGGCAACTCACACCTATTGAGAAGAGTGCGATCGAAGAGACCTTCGGAGTATTAATAAAAGTGTTAACCTAGGTAACTATATAAGTGCAAAAATGATCTAAGAATATAAAGTCATTGATTTGTGGCTTTTGTGTTTGCAATTTTTCTTTCTTTTTGTTGCGTACTAGAGAAGATCACGCAATTTAGAGAAACATTAAAACATATTCCCGTTATTTTCGTTTCATATTCTTCATTATATTTGAAATATTTTATATATGAAGATCAGAATAATTTTTAAATATGATAATTAAAAGCTAAATATAATTTTATTAGTTTCATTTTAATATATACAATTTTAACATATCTTTTTAATGATTATTTATAAAGTATGTTTATCGATATTAAATCTTGATTTTTACCTGTAAATATACAAAAGTCAATATAACAAACCTTGTGACATAGAGGAAGATATAAACTAATTAAATAGATATTTATTTGAATTGTACATGGCTTGATTATCACTTTTCTTCGTAAACAAGTTTGGAAATTCCATATATAACCCAAAGTGGATAATACTAATTAAGATTAATTAGTTGTTGAAAAATAATTGTGTTCTTCATCAAGTGTAAACCTTTGGATTCAACTTGGTATATCGTACTTTCACGATGGGTGTATATTATGAGGCTCGGATAGATGATTTTAATTTTAAATGAATTTATATATGTTAAGTCAGTCCAATCTAATTCAATATTCCCAAAAACATTAAATATTTAAAGGTGGATCGTGAAATGGGATTGGCACGCTTTCAAACTCCTAGTCTAAATAGATGCATTTTGATAACTTGTAACAAATTTAATGCAATTCTAAAGAAACCACTATAAATATTATATTATGTTCCTTCATGTATGATATGTGTTTGGACTTTTTGACTCTACTTATTGCTAACCCTTTTTAAAGCAAATGAGCATTGTGATGTAGATTTAGTTTCATTCTAAACACTTAGAAGCACAATTAATTAGGTCATTATATCTTATTTTGCTTGTGTCATTGTATGTTTATGTATGATAATTGTTGTGTTTAAACCTTTATCCATGTTACTTTATAATATATTGGCTTTTGAGATAACATATTAAGTTATTTTCTCAATCAAAAATTTTAGTTCACAATTAAATCTCAAAATATATAATTTGTAGGAGTATACTCATTACTTCATTATAGTTATCGTATGTCATTCATGTTGTTGCCAAGTTCACTTTTTCCTTTCTTCTAATAATAACATCCTCACAATTTTAATTCATTTTTAAAATTTTGTGTCATTTCTTTGTATCCGCAAATTCTTAAAAATAATACATGTGTTTATTGTGATCATCAGTCCCATGCGGAATAGGCATTTCAAATTAGGTCCAAATTAAAGCTTCTTTCCGCATTGTTTTTTTCTTCATTGAAAATCTATTTTTAAAAGGAAAAATTATCTATAATAATTCAATTATTTTTTGGTTTTCCTATAATAATCTCACATATTAATTAACTACGAATAGTCCAAACTTTAGAGTGTATATTTGCCTAATGTAAACCCGATAACCGGATGACATGATATAGTAAGTTTTATTTTAAAAAAGATAATTAAAATAAAATATCAAAAAAAATTATTTTATTTTTCAAATCCAGAATCTTTTATGTAAATTTTCAAAAATTTTCTCTAATTTTCAATTTAATTTTTTACTAAATTACCAACTATAGCAGGTCAATCGGTTACTAAGTTTACTCAGACATATACCCCTAAAATTAAGATTATATATTTTAATCAATTGGTAGGATTATTATAGAAAAATTGAGAAACCGTTAGATTATTTTAGATAATTTTTTCTTTTACATTTAAATAAATGTCAAATTAATTATACAAAATTGTATACATATCAAGTTTTAATTATTTTAATTATCGGTAATAATAAAGAGTATTGACTAATGACTAAATACTCCGAATTTGTAGAAGAATACTTGCGTAAGAATATCAGTACAAGTTACAACGTCGTTGTTTACAAGTATGAAGACGTCGTAATTGAACTTAAAATGGTTGTACACGTGTCATTATTTGAATGGATAACCTTTCATTTTCATGCACCATCATTTTTCACCCTTCCATCCATGTCCATGTGATCCTCTGTAAAATTAAATTATTGTTTCCCAAAATGGTAAGCCTACTTGTTCTTTTTATTACTTTTAGATTTCAATCTTTACGTATGGGCCTACACTTTAATGAGATATTATTCCTATTAAATTGTATGAAATTACCAACCAAATGAATAAATGTAATTTATTTATGGTATCATTTTAAGTTAATCTATTTTAAAATTTGTCTAGGTTCCCAAATTCTCTCAAATCTTAATACTCCCACCTATTTATTTTAAGAGTCTCATTTGACTTTTTACGAATTTTAAGGAGAGTTAAAAGTGGGACCCTAAGGGTAGGAAAGAGAGTGGTATTATGGGTTTTTAATGTAAGGGGGGAAAATTAGTATGGGTAATAGAGGGTATAATTGAAAATAGGATAAAGCTTCTAAGGGCATAAAAGTCAAAAACCCATACCAAAAATAAAAATGGGACAATTAAGATGACTTGGCCATAAAAGAAAATGTGACACATAAGCTGAATAGAAGGGAGTATTAAAGTCAAATATCTATTTTCATCTCATTTTCAATTTTTCTCTTAATTTATTTTTTGACAATCTTTATTTTTAAGTCCATTTAATTTCACACATTTTAATGTTTGAAAATGTTAAAATGAATATACATTATAACAAAATTTGTTAAATATAAGAGAATTTCTCAATAGGCAGATCTATAGATCACTAAAGAACGCATCTCACTTTAAAAATAAGTAACATTCTGAAAAACAAAGTATGAGACAAGTTTTTCCCTACTTATCCAATATAGAGCACCTGGTAGCAAGTCACCTAAATTTCTCCACCATTTTTTTGTCCCTCTAATAAATTTTTTACCTTGAACTTAGGCACATATATTAAAGAGTTGTTACAAAGCTAGAGAAAACAACAAAAAATTTAAATTTTGTAGATGATAAAAGACAAAATAAACATGGAGTAGATTCAGATATATTAGCAATACGTATTGAACTTATTTGGTCACGGTGGCAAATTCATGATACGTATCGTGGAACACTCGTAATCTTTACATATATGTGTGCTGAATCAAATTGCTAATCATTCTCTCATCTTATAGTAGTATTACACAATCTAATACTCTTGTTATTAATAAAAAGTTAATAAACGAGTTTAACTATAGCCTAGGCAAATCCAATTTAAAATTCTCCCAATTGGCTAGAAGAGTGCTAGAGTATTATAAGGTACAAACTTATAACAAGCTATTATAATGAGTTGGGAAGTACTATAGAGTAGATATTAGTTAAATTTGTTATAAGCCACACATATATTTTCATTATAATTCAACAAAAAAGAGCATCATATCTTGCTAAAGTATAAAGACTTTATTCGTAAAACCTAAATGGTTGGCTCAAATTTGTGCATTTTATGAAAAGTTTCCTTCAAACAAGTCTCAATAAGGATATGTACTTCTTCCACTATAATCCTTTAAGCACAAGAATGACGACCTCATACATGAATCTATAGCCAATGTAGTGTATAATCTTGCGTAGTATGTGTTATATATAATTTAATTTTTTTTAAAAAATTAAGAGCGGAAACCTCAGTCTTCGTCCATACATTTTGCAAATTTAAATTTAGGATTTTTTCTTTCTTTTTACTATCTGTCCATCTCTTATACTTTGCCTTCATCCTCCTTCTTATTCGACATATTCTCCTTCTTCCTCGTCTCTCGTTGTGCTTCTCTTCAAATTGAATCTCCCCTCCACAAAAGTCAAACTTCAGTCCTCGACTCTTCAGATTATAATAATTTTACATTATATTACAATTTATCTATTTAACTATTTCAACACATTGATACTATCCATAAATTTTATTCCTTAAATCCGCCACTGTATAAACCTCATAAGGATGTTTGCCAAAAGGTGTCGCAATGAGAGAGGGACCTAACATTTGATTTTTATTTTGTTTAATTCTTTCATTGTTGTCCTATATTTTATTATTTTTCTTCCTTTTTATCTATCTTAGTGACGTTTAAAATCCTTTATTTCAATTAACTTTCAAACACTCCTTAAATATATAAATATACTATACTAAAAATAATTTCCAAAAATACTCCATATGTTTCATTCCATACTTGTATGTGAATCAAATTAATTATTTGAAGTCATTTTATCACTAAATTACTACAATTTTCAAAACATATCCATAAATTAAAATTACATTGGTATGGATAAGAAATAACTTTTTTGTCTTACTCAATTTGCCTTATTTTTCATTTTAAATCTTTTTAATAACTTCATCCAATTCATATTAGGAAAAATTGTGAAAATAATTCACCTTTTCACTCATTCACTGTGAATGATCTCACATATTAATTACAATCTAATAATCTCATCTTTAATATACATTTGCTCACAACATACCCTATGGGCTAGGGGAGGGTGGGATTGTGGTGGTTCAAGTCACTTGGTATGCTGAGAGAAAAAACACTACAAATATTCGATTATAATAAAATAATCCAAAAGTAAAATTATTCACAGCGGATCAATGAAATGTTGAATTATTTTTTACAATTTTTCCTCTATATTATTGAATTAGACCTCATCAATTTTACTCTCTGCATTTTCTTTTGAATTCTAAATATCCCAATAATTTTTTTTAAATTTAACTTATTATATCCAATTTCAAAATCTTGGTGTGCCAAATAAATGAAAATAAATAGCTGAAATTTGAAACACATAACTAGTTGTTTTTATTTTAAAATTTTAATTATTACATCAAAAAAAAAAAAAATTGACGAACACAAAAATCTCCAAGGCAAGTGATTGTTCTAATCCTAATAACAACCTTTTACGTAGCGTACAAATTGTGACACCTAAATCAAAAAAATCAATGAACAGTGCATATTTCCGAGGTAAGCTCATCAATTTCTTTCTTTTTACTCCACTTCTAGCGCTGCCAAACACGCCGCAAATATCAGCTATATTATGTGTCACCTTCTCAATCGTTCATCGGTACATTAACGACTAGATTGAAACGGCATGACATTGTTTTGAAATGACGGCGTTACCTGAACAGTAAATTATCCCTTGGATTTCCTCCCTATATTTTGTCACTTGTTTGGCTTTGCTTCTTTCTATTAATGCCAATATTACCTAAACTCCACCGTTACTCAATACTTTTTCTGTTTCGTTAGAATTGAATCAAAGAGAAAAGGTGAGTTTTTAAGAAAAATATTAATAATCGTAATAAACAAAGAGAGAGAATAAATTATGTGGATGAAATTTTATAAGAGTTAATATGTATGAATGAGATTAAAAGAAAATAATAAGTTATAATTTAAAAATAGAAATGATGTAATTAAGTAAGACAAACTAAAATGACAAATGATGCAAAACTAAAATGATAAATAATGCAAAATAATGCATATTGAATGAAACAGAGAAAATACATTTTTTTTAAGATATGTATATTAAGTTTTTGTAAAGAAATATTACGAATTTCTTATTCTTCATTGAACGCTTAGAAGTGATTTGTTAATTGTAGAAAAACTATACAATTGGGGAAGAAAGAACAACAAGGAAAACAGAGAAATCAAACAGAAAGGAAGAAGAAGACTAATTTTATTAAGATTGAAAAAGTAATTAATTAAGAGTACAAGAGGGATAGATATATATATATCCCTTTTATTTTATATTTATATTAGAGCTAATAGGGGTATTTCTAGTATTATTAACACCCCCCGCAAACTAGGGATGGATGACATTCCTAGTTTGTTCATCAATTGATAATGCTGTTGTGATGGCAAAATCTTAGTTAAAATATCTGCCAATTGATTCTTGGTTGGTAGGTATGTGAGCTGAAGAAGTCCTTCTATAACCTTGTCTCTTGTAAAGTGACAATCTATGTCAATGTGCTTCGTTCTTTCATGGAACACAGGGTTCTTGGCGATGTGTATTGCACTAATATTGTCACAATGCAGTAGAACAGGTTTTAAAGAAGTGAGTTGAAGTTCTTCTAAAAGTCTGACTAGCCAAGTAACTTCACTTGCTGCAGATGCCATGGCTCTGTATTCTGCTTCACTTGATGACCTTGAAACGGTGCCTTGCTTTTTGGATTTCCAACTTATGGGGGAGGAGCCTAATAGTAAGATGTATCCTGTGATAGATCTTCTGCTGATAGGACATGAAGCCCAGTCTGAATCGGAATATGCTTGCAGATGTAATTGATCAGATCCTTTGATGATGATGCCTTGGCTGGACGTAGTATGTACATAATTCAATGTATGCTGGAGAGCTAAAGCATGTAGAATGCGAGGATTCTGCATAAACTGACTAAGGAATTGAACAGTATAAGCTAGATCTGGTCTGGTGTTGGTTAAGAAATTTAGCTTACCAACCATGGTTCTATAATAACTAGGATCGTCATATAAATGGCCCTGATCAGTGGACAATTTCAGATTTTGTGGGAGAGGAGTAACAACAGATGTGAAATGTTGTTGTTTTGATTCTGTGAGAATATCTTTTGTAAACTTTGCTTGAGAAAGAAAAATGCCTGCATCAATGTAATTAACTTCCAAACCAAGAAAATAATGCAGAATTCCTAAGTCTTTAATACTAAAAGTATCATTGAGATAATGCTTGAGTTGAGAAATACATGCAATGTCATTTCCAGTTAATAGAATATCATCAACATACATAGCAACTATTGTAATGTTATGGCCGTCCTTCTTTATGAAGAGGCTGTAATCATTTTTGGATTGAACAAAGCCTTGAGTTTGTAAAGAAATCATTAATTTTTGGAACCATTGCCTGGATGCTTGCTTAAGACCATATAATGACTTTTTAAGTAAACAAACCTGATTTTGTGGATTGGGAAAGCCATGTGGAGTTTTCATATATATTTCCTCATGAAGATCACCATGAAGGAAAGCGTTGTTAACATCAAGTTGAAATATATTCCAGTTATTATGAACAGCAATGGCAAGAAGACTCCTTATTGTGGCCATTTTTACAACAGGGGAGAAGGTTTCATTGTAGTCAATACCATGTTTTTGATTATATCCTTTGGCTACTAACCTGGCTTTATATCGTTCAATTGAGCCATCAGCATGAAGTTTTATTTTGTAAACCCATTTACTTCCAATGGGTTTCTTACCTTTAGGAAGTTCAACAAGAGTCCAAGTGTTATTGGCAGACAATGCTTGTAATTCTTTCTGCATAGCATTGACCCACTTAGGATCCTGGGAAGCTTCCTTGTATGAAGTAGGTTCAGTAAAGGATGTAAAATGAGCCAAAAGGCATTGTTGTGAATTGCTGAGATCATTACAAGACATCATGGAGCACCATGTATTAGTGGTACATGAAACATTATTACAAATATAGTCTGAAAGATAAGTGGGGGGTTTAGAGTGTCTCAGAGATTGTCTGATGGGAAGAGGAGATGTAATGTGATCATGGTGTGCAATGCTTGTGGAAAGATCAAGTGTGTGAGATGGTGATGTGTCATAAGAAGTTTGAGATGGATTGTTCTGAGCTGCTGTATTATGCTCTGGAAATATAGGTGTTTGAAAGGGATCATCCACAAATGTTTCAGTGGCTGTTGAAATAGGTAGGAAAAAGGGGTAATGTTGCTTAGTATGTGTGTGTGCTGATTGCTGGTGATAAGGAAAATGTTTTTCATAAAAACAGACATCCCTAGATATGATTATAGTGTGGGTGGTGAGGTCATATAACTTGTAGGCTTTTTGATGATTAGGGTAACCAAGAAATATACAAGGGGTTGCCCTTGTATCAAATTTAGTTTTGTTAGGAGAAGTGTTTGATGCATAACATAGACAACCAAAACATTTTAAGTGATCCATATTAGGAGGAGTGTTAAACAGCTTTTGGTAGGGAGAGATGTTGCCCAGGCTTTGTAATGGCATTCTATTGATGAGGTATGCAGCAGTGAGAACACAGTCTCCCCAAAATTTTAATGGAATGTTGGATTGAAAAAATAAAGCTCTTGCAGTTTCAAGTAAATGTTTGTGTTTTCTCTCCACAACACCATTTTGTTGTGGAGTATTAGAACAAGACTTATAGTTAATAATACCTTTTATTTGATAAAATTCTTGTAGAGTACCTGCACATAGCTCAGGAGCATTGTCAGTCCTTACACTTTGAATGTTGCTATGAAATTGATTAAAAACATATGAATAAAAATACTTAAAGATAAGAGGAACTTGAGATCTGCTTTTCAACAGAAAAATCCAGGTAGTTCTGGTAAAATCATCAACAATAGTGAGAAATGAATTACAGTTATTGTATGTGAGGTGTTTATAAGGTCCCCATACATCCATGTGTAGTAATTGAAAAGCTTGATGTGTTTTAATAGAACTAGTTGAAAAAGGAAATCTACTTTGTCGTGCTGATGGAGAAATTTTACATATACAAGTATTTATGCATCCAGAAACATTTAGGGAAGGAAAAATATGTTTGATAACAGGAAAAGGAGCATGACCAAGTCTAAGATGCCATAGCTTTGTTTGTTCAATGTCTGAAGTAGCACAGCATATTGAAGTAGAAGATTCATTAAGAGTCTGTTGATTGGAGTCAGGAAATGTGTCAAGAATATGGTAGAGGCCTTGAACAATTTTACCAAGCAAGATTGGCCTTTTCAGAGAAGGGCCCTGAACATAACAACAATTATTGGAAAAAATGAGGTTGCAAGACATATCAGTACAAAGCTTTGGAACAGAAATAAGATTGAAGTGGAATTCAGGAACATGGAGAACATCATTAAGAGTGAGATTAGGTCCTAAAATAACAGTTCCTTTGTGAGCTATTTTTATTAGATTGCCATTTGGGATGGTAATGGTATTATCAGTGTTATTAGAAACAGTTATATAGGATTTAAACAAAGATAGATCACAGCACATATGATTAGTAGCACCACTATCAATTATCCAGGTAGAGTTAGTCATAGATAGAAAACAAGATTTACCAGTTAGAAGACAGTTGTTATCATTATATTCAGCCTCAGGTGTTGAATCACTGTGAGTATTATGTTGAGCAAGAAGAGAAATGAGTTGGTTGTACTGATCAACTGTAAGGGTTGGAGAGGGAGTGCTATTGTTGTGGGAATGATCAGGTTGAACCGTGGCAGCAATCTTCTTGTTGTTCCAATTATCCCTTGTAGAATTAGTTGGAAAGCCATGTAACTTGTAACAATTGTCTTTTGTATGACCCTGCTTCTTGCAGTAATTGCAGAATAGATTGTGTTTTCTAGGGTTGATGTTAGTAGTGCCAGAATAAGAAGGTTTATATGTGCTAGTGAGAGATGGAGAGGTAGTATGGGTATTAGGGTTGTAGAATGTTGGTTTATTAACAGCAGCAAGACCAATAACTTCCTCAGTGGTAGGATTGAGATGTGAGGCTAAATCAGTATGTTTCTCTTCTTGCATGATAAGTCTATAAGCATAAGGGATGCTAGGGAGGGGTTGTTGTATGAGTATATTACCTCGGATGGTTTTATAAGCAGGATTGAGTTTCATAAGGAAGAGGATTAACCGTTGTTCTTCCCTCATTTGAAGTAATTTGCTGTTGATATCACAAGTACAATTGGTACAAGTACAAGTAGGTAGAGGATTGGAAGCGTCGAATTCGTCCCATAACATCTTGATCTTGGTGAAATATGTAGAGAGACAATCAGAACCTTGGCGAATATCAAAGATTTGCTGAGTGAGAGAGTAAATCTGTGGTCCAGAAGTTATCCCAAATCTTTCTTCAAGATTTTGCCAAATTTCTTGTGCAGTTGGGAAATACAAAACACTTCTAGCAATCTGAGGATCTAACACTTTCATTAACCAAGAAATTATGGTATTGTTGATTCTTTCCCAAGATTTGAAATTAGGGTCAGTAGAATTAGGTTGTGGAATTTGACCATTAATGAAGGCGAGTTTGTTCTTGGATGAAAGAGTAATTGTAACGGATCTTTTCCAATCGTTGAATCCAGTGCCATTAAAGGGTATCGGAACCAATAAAAGTTGAGAATCACTCGGATGAAGATAATAGGGTGAAGTCGGATCTTGAATAGGGTCAAGGGTTTTGGTGCAGGAGTTGTTTGAAATGGCCGCCATGAGAAGAAATGAAGAAACGAAGAAAATGAACGGGAGAAACCAGGGAAAGCAAAGGAAAAAAAAAATCAATGAATAGTGATAACCAACGAGGTAGATGAAGATTCAAAGGCGTCTGATACCATGTTAATTGTAGAAAAACTATACAATTGGGGAAGAAAGAACAACAAGGAAAACAGAGAAATCAAACAGAAAGGAAGAAGAAGACTAATTTTATTAAGATTAAAAAAGTAATTAATTAAGAGTACAAGAGGGATAGATATATATATATCCCTTTTATTTTATATTTATATTAGAGCTAATAGGGGTATTTCTAGTATTATTAACATGATTTATTGGTCTTTATTGGCAACTAGTAAGGAAACATTATAATCATGAGAAAATATTTTCCGAATAACCCTTAACTTATTGGTTGGATCATGTAAATGACCTAACTAAAAGTTGATCTAAACTAAAAATAATCCAATTGAAAATTAAGAGGACATGAATCCCGTCTATTGGACCCTTTTGTCATGTCTATTTGACTAATTTACACTTTATGGTAGCCATTAACTATGAATTTACTACCTCTTATTCTCAGAGGGTATATGGTTGCCCAAAATTGTTATGAATTAATAATATTCATTCCTCGGTTCCCTTCGCTATTTAGTATTTACATAATTTTCGATGCATGTGTTTGAGGTTTAATATCTAAAAATATATTTATGAAAATTTATAAAATATTTATGAAATTTTACATCTCAAAACGAATTTAACAAGATTCTACATAATTATATTTTAACTTATAAATATCGATAAAAGATCGTATATAAATTCTCTCTCTAAATAGGATATTCTTTATGGAAACATAATAAAAAGCAGAGAATAATAAGTAACTAATAAAAAGTGGATGAAACTATGAGATAAATTAATGGTGAAATAAAAAGTTTAAAATTTATGGATGGAATAAAAATAATACTAGATGAGATTAAAAAAAATTAATAAGCCCATTGTATGAAATAATGATGCCTAATAAGTACTCCCTCGTTCTTTTAAGTTCTTCCACTTTGGATTTTTCACACATATTAAGAAAAAGAGAATCTTTGGTTGTAGTGGGTATTATTTTAATTAAATAGTAGTGTGAAGTAATTATTGTATTGAAAGTATGAGAGAAAAAATAATTATAAATAAAAGAAAAGGGGTATATTAAAAGAAAAGGGGGTTTTAAGGGGTAAAAGTAGGATAAAAACTTTTTAAAAATAGAAAGTAATCTAAAGTGGAAGAACTTATGAAACTATCCGTTATACTAGGGTGGAAAAACTTAAAAGAACGGAGAGAAAGTATATGACAACTTTATAGGTAAAGGATAAACGGATAAAGCCCAGAGTAAAGATTAATTCAATGCCTAATCAAATGTAAGGGAGTTTAGTTATAAAGATTGAGCTTCTGGTTCGAGATTGAATGATAATAAAAATAGAGAGAAAATACAAAGCTAAAATTATATTAACTCCCTTACAAAAATGGGTATTCTCTATCCTAATTAGTTTGCTTCTAATTAAAAACATTGAAATATCATTGTTACAACCAAATGAAATAAATTATGGATTAGTTTAGTGATTAAAGGATTTCCTTTTATCTTTGTTACTGAGGATCATACTTCCAATAAAAATGATTAATTTTCTTTTAGAAGTTTCACCTTTATTTGTAGGAATTTTCTAGCCTATCTTAAATAAATAAACTACAATGTTTATATATACTACTAGTATAAAACCCGTGCAATGCACGAAATTCTTAGTATGTAGATTTATATAAGTATAATTTTCAAAAACATATAATAATAAATATCTGTATATTAAAGATAAAGCAATATATAATAACTGTTAGAATAGGGTGATATGACATTTTTATATGTGTAATAAATTTAAATAGTTTGTAGTTGATAAAGTAAATAACATACTAATTAATTTAATTTGTCACTTAAGTCAATATCAACTAATAAAATTCTTTCATCTAGCGCGGCCCAAAAGAATGACATGTGTGATTTTTCAGTCTTTTTATTAAATTGTATGTTGATTAGTTAACGTTGAAATAATTTCTATAACTAAATCAGTCTAAATTAAATTTTTTAAAATCACCTAAATAATTCTTAATTTATTGTTTTCATTCTTTTAGTCAATTATAGATTAGAGTATTTGATTACTTGAAATAATTTCTATAACTAAATTTATTAAATTTAACAAGTTAAATATTAATTAATTGTCAAATCTTTAATTAATGTAAATTGATCATCTATTTTATTCAGTTAGTTTAAATACTCAAATAAAAAAATTATACATGGCAAATTCTCTTAAAATTTAACACTTATTATTTTGCTATCCTTTAAAATTTGTAACATTGATGCATATAATATGAAGGTATTTTTTTATTAATATGGCAAAATAATTAGACAAATGGAGTACACCAAAGATCCTAAGGGTTCATGCTAGTCTAAATCCACCATAGTTTGTCTCATACTCTTTGATAGAGTGCTAATAAAAGGCATTACATTCATTATGACGTGCTTCTACAAGTAATACCTTTACATGGTTATCAATATTTTGACCTACTACTCACAATCCATTGCCAAAATTAATGCTAAGTAGGACCATATTTGTCCAAAAAAATAACTTTTAATTAATTTAAGATTAGTGTTGAGATTTATTCCTAAACATGTAAATATTTATCTTTTTGTTGGGTAATGTAATACTAGTTGTCTTTTAATGGGTGTAAGTTGTTTTTCTTTGTAGGTTGATATAGGATGTATTTAGGAAACTAGTATAGTTTTATAAGGTGGACCAAGTTTTTATTTTTTTATATGTCTTGAACTAATTTATTGATTGTTATGTATCTTTGTTATATACAACGTAATTTAGTATTAATAGAATTCTTAATTAAATTGTCGGCTCAAATCATGATCTGAGTAGGCTTAAGCTTATATTTACCCTAGCCTATATTAATAGTCATTCAATATATTCTATTTAAAATACGAAATATGCTTATATATATAATTTATCATGGAATTTTAAACTCCAACTTCAATTTTTCATTAAAATTGTTTTCTGACCATTTCAGATACTCAAGTTATGTATTTAAATTTCATTCATCTCTTCTTTCAAATAGAATATTCAGCCTTATAAGGGGGTTTGCATTGCATATTGAAAACCTACTATTAACTTAGAGTGTGTTTGGATTGAAGGAATTGGAGGAAAAAAAAGGGAGAGATTTAGATAACAAAATAGAAATGAAGGAATTTAGAGAGATTGGATGGATGTTTTTCAAAATTATCAATCTTTTCAATGTTGGAAAGATTTAAAGGGAAAACTCTAATCTCATATCACTTTCCTCTTAAACAAACAAGAGTTTCTTGTCTTTTATCTATCTTCCTTTCCTTTCCCATCCCTCCCTTTCTTTTTCATTTCCTTTCTTTTCTATTCAAAGTTGTTATCTAAACATACTGTTAAACGTTTGATTCAGAATTGAGATCATACTTTGACATTGTTATTTATATGTGAATTGTGCATTTATTAGTATAGTGAAGTTCTAAATAATAATTTATGGATGTGATACTTTATCTATATGAATGTGAATTTGATTGAATATACAATGTACTTTTATAACACTCAACATTTTAGATTTTTTTGTTGAAGCCTTGAAGATGACCATCTAACTTCAATCAATGTGGTCAAAGGACCGTCCTCAATCACATGTTAATCTATATTACATAGTTTTATTACTCCCTTTGTCCCACGAAATAGGAACAGCCATAATCGCAAAACAATCAACGCTCCCCACGTACCATTAGGTGAGGACGCGAGGTCAATGATCACGCCTTTTGCGTAAGAGTATTTTAATATATATTTTTTATAAAAAAAAGTTTTTTTCTAGCGACACTATGGAATATATTTAACGACATTTAATTTAAATGCTGCTACTTCAAATTTCTAATAGTATATATAGAGAATTTATGACATTTATTAGACCCTTTAGCAGCATAATAAAAAATCACACTAAAACTTTTTGCGATATAGGATTTAGTGACATTTTACACAAATATCACTATAATAGACTATAGTAACAATTATATATGTCACTAAAAACAAAATAAAGTGTTGCTAAATCACTTCATAGTAGAATTTAAAAGAAAACCAATGATTATTATACTAAAAATATAACCTATGGCATGTTTTTAATGCCACTATATTCAATATCATGAAAAGTTAAATTTGATGCAGTGAAAAATCTAATTTAACCAAAACATGCGTAGGCCAAGAAATAGGTCAATTTATCAAAAGCTCAAGTCATTTGATTTAAAATCCTAACAATATTAAATTGTATAATGTAACATACAAATAAGTGACAATCAAATTAGTTTTGTAAATATGTTGAAATAAGTGTTTGATCCATCTTTATTAAAAGTTTTCTCACAATGTCATCCTTGATACCAATGTACTAGATCGGAGAGAGTATAATTCTTAAAATAAATTATGTTTCCCGTTGTTTTATGATTAAGAACAATCAATGAAGGAAAAAGACCTGAAATTGAAATCACAAATTCTCATACTTCACGTGAAAACAATTTAAATTAGGCAGTATGTCCATGTAAATTAATTAAAATATTTTATTTTTAAATTTTAAATAATTATTTTTATTATTTAATATATATCACTTTATTTAAGATGTTAAAATTAATACTTTAGATATTAAAGCACTTATTTTTAAGTTAAACTCTTTTTATGAATTATTCTGACTAAAAAACCATCTCAAACAAGAGGTACTCTATTGTAATAGACACAACAAATTCTTTGCAGGGAATGACCAAAGCCTATTTAGCCTTTGAAGGTATTGGGCCTTCTTAATACCACAACATGGAGCTATTACAATCACGTAAAAAGTGTGTTTCTATAGATTATTAGCAAATTTTGTATATAAATTGTAGTGAGAGACGCTTCCTCCGAGAGACGTATTAGATATATGGGATAAATAGTCTAATTAATACAATTTAAGTGAAAATAAGAGTGCGGGCTTCTTGTTTTGATGTCGTCTTTTTAAGAAACGGTCTCTCATAAGAGTAGCAGAATTTAGTATGATCACGTCTCATTGCGAACAAGTTTATTTAAAGATTCCAAACTTAAAAAACAAGTGTTTTAATATTTGAAATGGATGTTTTAATAAGTTTAATTGGTAGCCCAATTTAAAATTGTCTCATAATTAGACCGTTTTAAATAAGTATTTTTTTCGCCAAAAGTCGGTAAATATACTATAACAAAGATCAAAACAAAAATCCTTAACTGAAAAAGATAAAATCGAATACAAACACTAACATTACATCACCTTAATATCCTAACTCAAATACTCTTCACCTTTTTCATCTTATTTGTTCCAATCAATTTGCTTGGTTTTATTTTTGATATGATACCACCACTTTACTCATTTAATTTTTTTTTATTTCTAAATATCTCACTACTTTAACCTGTTATATTCAACTCCTTAGTCTCTGTGTCAAAAGTAAATGAGGCAAATTGCTGAAAGCCTAGACCAGAGGAGTATGTGGTAGTACAATATTTCATTCAATTCTATTAAATTATAAAAAGTTATATTGAAGTCTTAATATATAATAGTACATAACTAAAAATTATAAAAAGTTGACATTAATAATACTTGTGTTGAGACGAATTAAACAAGATCTCACTTGACTATATTTTTAACTTATAGATTAAGAATAAAATACAAATTTATATATATATATATATATATGTATATATATATATATATACATATATATATATATATATATATATATATATATATATATATATATATATATATATAAACAAAAAAAAATAACATTATTCCCACATGACTATGATTCAATTGATGATGAAGAAGATTGGTAGCATTGAGGGCAGGCAAAGTGACCCTTAGCTCCACAATTAACACAAGAAATGGATCTTTGATTGGATCCGAATCGACCCGGAAACAAATCATCTAAAGGATTACTATATCCAAGTAATCCACCCGGTTTCACATACCCGGATCCTTTACATGTTTTACAAGCTATTAACTTCACGTCTCCACATCGTTTGCACATCCCCAATGAACTGCAAATTTAACAATTATAACACCAACCCAAAATTATTCACCTTAAATTAAAATTTTGAATCCCTATTTTTTGTAATTATTCTTTAATTAGTTATGATATTAATTAATTTTATGATTTGAATTGGTACAACGACGAATGACAAAGTCTTAATCCCACAATATTGAGATCGACTACAAGAATCAAATATGATTTCTAATGATCGTACACATGGATTCTTTTTCATAATTCAAATTCGTAACTTCACAATTAAATTCGCACAAAATTATTAGTAACGGGGCATTTGGTCTTTAATTCATTGGATATTGCTTTAATTAACTTGTTTGATCAGTCGATAACATTAATTATTTTTATTAATTAGTGATTAAACTAGTTTTCTAATTAAAGCTTTTATTTAACCAATCAAAGCCCAAAATACAAACCAAACGAACAAAAAAACAATTTTCCCAAACACCCAATAACAAGTCATCAATCCAATATTTCCCAAATTTTATTAAAAACAGATTCCATATAAGTTATTTTGAAATAAAAAATACTTTCTCCATCTTAATATATATTTCAATTAAATTAGTAATTCGGTTACTTAAATTATGCAAATACTATATCAATTTTTTTAATAGCTACATTTTTTTATTTATGTAAAAATTATATAGTGAAGAATATCTATTAATAAAACGGCGGACAGTATTAATAAAAATATATTTAAGTAAAAAAATTACCTTCTTTGGGAAGAGGAGATAAAGGAATCGATTTTAGGTGCAGCAATGGTAGCACATAAGAGAAAAGTACCAACTCCAAGACCTGCGATTTCGCTAGCTGTCATGTTTTCCATTTTCTTACTTGTTTTTTTTTCCCTCCAATGGAACAGATTTTTTTGGATTGCTTTCATTATCCTCTTTTATCGATATCTTAAAATGGTAGCAAATTAATATATTATTATAGAAGATAATAATAGTGAGACAAATATATTTTTTGGCGTAGCTGGATAGAGTGTGAGGCTAATAACAATTTGGTTGAAGGTTCAAGCCTTGCATTGGACTAAACTGAACGTATCTTTTTGGGCATTAGACAATTTTATTGCAAATTACTATGGGTTAGAGTATATAATTTATTTTGGGGCGTCAATTATAAGCTTAAATTTTTGGCTGAATTAGTTTCTTGACATGTTATTAAAAGTCAACGTGACAAGAAGTAACAAGTTCGAATCTTAATAACCCCTTAATTAAAGTGGAATATTATGAGGAGAGCATGTGTCGCATCCACACTTCTAGCCTAAAGGGATCTAATGTGAGGGAGCGTGTTAGAGTATATAACAAATCATGGAGGCTTAACCTTAAGTTTAACCTTTTGATTATATTGGTTCCTTGATATTTTATATGTGAGGATGACATAATAGACCAGCAGGTGAAGGTATCCCTATAAGACTATAACCAATTAACCATGCCCATCTACATTTTTATATTGAATATTTATTTATTACTGATGACGGGTCGGATACAATATTCTTATTCACGTCTGTCTATATATTTATGGGCTTAACTCAAGTAACTAAACTAAACAAAAAGTAACATAAACGGTAAACCAACGTAAATTAGTATAATGAACTCTTAATTTTTAAAACCTTATACGATCAAACACCTTACGTATATCCAGAACTAAAATCTAAACAAAAGTTACCAATGACATAATCTTCTAGACTGCCCTAAGGAAGGGAAGGGTTGTAGCTAGATCCTAATGATTCTACCATTTACTTTCCGTTAAAGGGGTAAAAAAAATATTTCCAAAAGAGATCATTTTAATCTTATAAAATTAAACAATAAATGACCTTTCACTAATTAAAGATACACAATTAATATTAATTAATCAATTCTATAAATAGTAATGTTCACAAAAAGCTCACATAATCTTTAGATTTGTCCATCGGTTCCCTACAAGTTACTAATTAGCTTAAAAATAATGCTATTCTCACTTGTTCTAAAAGCCCACCTTTTATGGATGTAATCCATTCATATTATTCTTATAAATTTATTCTCATCCATCTCATGATCTCACTTCTAAAATGTGTTTTCCTAATATGCACTTAGTGATCTAATCTATCCATAATAACCTATTAAAAGTGGAAATAATAATAATATCGATAATATCAAGACGCTTTTTGATTATCAAACTATGACAATATAATTGAAATTTTGACAAAACTTTCTCGATAAATTAGTTAGTATATCATATAAAATGAAAGAACATAAATACATTACACTTGAGGGGCCCTTTGTTATCATTTTTTGGTTTTTAATTTTTAATATATAAAACTAAAAACCAAAAATAAGTAAAGAAACCAGAAAAAATTGTTATAATGTTTTATATTTTTAGTAGTCAGTTTTCAAAATCATCATATTTTTAATAAATTTGACTAATTATTTGTTTGTAATAAAACATATATCTAAACGTCATTACAATATGGATATATAATAAGAAAACATGAGTAATAACAATTTCCTACAACAATATATACGAGCCAAAAGTGAAATTGAGCTTGCAGCAACAGCAGCATTATGTAAGTACACACCTTTTATTTTTGCATTATTTATCATTTATATAAACCATTAACCAATGATCATCATCTACGTGCAAAGTGAAAAAAAATATTACATAATCGAGGTACGTTTACACCTCATTAGCTTATCAAGCTTAATTATCTTACAACAACATCAATAATTATGTTCATATAAAACTACATGATTAATTGTTAATTTTACTCTCCCTATGTAGGGTCTTTGTCGAGCCGAGTAATTTTTTAGCCACATTCTCTTTTATTGATATGTATTGTCATCTCTATTATCCCTCCTCAAATCTTGATCATAATTCTTATAATTAAGCGGAATATAGTAGATACGATGATAATAACTCTCTAAAATATGCAACCTTCATAATAAATATTATTAAAATCTCCTTCCCAAGAGTATCCATAATTATTGTTATTAGGGCTTATTATATTATTATTAATAATAGTACTATTAGCTTGGTTTTGAAGTGATAATGCCATTTTGCTACAATATTGGTTATTATTGTTATAATCTTGTTGCATTAGATCACTGAAATTCCATAGACTTCCCCACCATGAACCATCCTGATCGTGACACGTGGCATCGATCATAGTCGGCGTCATGATCATCATCATCAAGTTTTGCTCCTCTATGGTTGTGTTTGGATTCATGAATATAGGTTTTTGCTTAATGTTGGGAGTTTGATCTTGCGATGGTACAATTTGGTTGGTTTCTTCATTTTTTATGCTTCTTGGAATAAGTTGATCTTGTGTTTGAACTTGTATTATTTGTGCTTCTAATGGTTGTTGTTTTGGTGGTTTTGGCTTTAGGATTTGGGGTTTTGATATTTTTTCGGATACTTTTCGAGATCTTTCCTTCTTCTTGAAATGGGTTTTCCAATAGTTTTTGATTTCATTATCAGTTCTTCCTGATACGTATCTTGCAATTTTCGACCATCTGTTCATATCATGCAAATAAACAATAAACAATGAACAATTAATTCTTTGGATTAATGATAGCTAATTAAAATAAAAAATAGAAGACTTAGCTCTGATGTACATAGTGAAAAATATGCATGTTCTTTCAATTATAAAAACATGTACTAAATATTTCATCAATTGTATAAAAAGTAAGATTCTTTACAATTAGAGAGACATACCTCGTATATGTATCGGTTTTTTTTATTTATCATTCTTCTTACCATACTGTATAATTGACCATTTTTTCACTTTATTGTCAGCTTATGGTTATTAAAACTCTAATTATATGATTGTGAACAAAATTTGAAATTAATTATATTTTTTTAATAATTTTCTTGTTGTATATATAAATAGATAATTAAGGAAAGGAGAGTATTGAACTGAAATGGTGAGTAGTATGGCGTCTTACTTGTTACCCCAAATGGAATGTAATTCGATGATAATGCCTTCTTCTTGAGATGTTATTTGCCCTCTTTTCAATCCCGGCCTTAGATAATTCACCCACCTTAGCCTACAACTCTTGCCATTCCTATTTAATCCTATATCAAAACACAAGTACAACAAAAAAAAACAATCACAATCCATCAGCTTAAACTTTTATTTGAATTAGATCATTGACATATTTATTACTTACGATAAAAAATAAATCTAATATAGCATAAGTTACAAACTTGTAACTATCAATTTAAACTTTTAGTTTAGTAGTTATTACCTGTGCAACGCGCAACTGAACTCCATCTTCCTTCACCATGCAAGCTAACATACTCAACAAGAAGTTTGTCTTCTTCAGGAGTCCAAGGACCTTTCCTCCAACTTTGGTTTTGAACAGGCCAAGCAGCCATATATGTTGCTAACTTTGTGGCTTACACTTACATGTCTCACATTCTAAGGTTTCAAGCTACTCCTTATATATAGTTGTATGATAACACACTTTGCTTGTCATTTCAATCCATTTTATATAGAATTAAATTAAAAAAATAAAACAATAATACCAACCAAAATCTTGTGTGGCACTCATTATGTTTTAAGTATAAAAAGTAGTATATTAATGTGTTTATTTTCTTTTTATATAAGAGATTTTAATAAAGATGTTACAATTTAACTTGAACAAAGAGTACTTCTATGTAGTCAAAGAAACTTATTAAACTAACGATTCAAAACTCTAGAATATGTTAGATTTTAGAAGTGTGGATGCAACTCATGATATGTCCTACTTATATATACCGCTAAATATTCCATAGGAAATGATGGGTGTAAGATTTAAAATCATGATTTTTATACTATCATATTTTTAAATGGTAATTTTGCTGTTTTTTTTTTCCGAAGCTAGCCAGATACTAACTAGTTTAATCGATAAAATTGTGCGTGTATAAAACATACAAAAAAATTAAGATTTATCTTATACTAATATATTCTTGCCTTTTGTGGCTCTATATGTTTAAAACACATATAATGGATTCATTCCTTAAATTTACAATGGTCTTTGGGCATTCATAATATGTGGAATAAGAATCTAAAAGAGTTATCGTAAAAGTAAGAGATGAATTAGAATAAAATGCAAATTAAATTGTGTTCAACATGTGAATTATAGAAGGATAGAAAATTAAAAATTTAATGATAATGATATTAAATAAAATAAACTGAAAAAAAAATTAAAAAATAAAATATATCAGAACAATTAGGGGTGCAATTTACATCATTTAGTCAAATACAATTAATTTAATCAACGTCTTGGTTGCATTTCATTCATATAAAGATATACATACCTTTCATTTTGAATTTACTACATTAATTAAATTTCAAAGCTCTCATTTTAATTTGTCTTTTAAAAATATTTTTACATGCCTTTAAAGCATGAGCTAGTTGAACTCATAATGTTTGATGATAAAATCAAATTTTGGCCAATAAGAATAAGCCACATGGGTAATCAAATCTATGCTACCGTACAAAACTTCATGTGGAATATTATGAATTTATGATTTATAATTTAATATTAGATTGAATGAAAAATTTTAAGCACATTTGATTGTATATGATTAATCAATAGAAATTTTAAGAATTAAGAACACGATGTGCTTTGTTATAACTAATCAACACTAACGTATGGATTTTGACCTTTATTGTTTTTAACTTATCATTGTTTAATTATCATTGTTTAATTTCATGGCAGTTGATTAGCAAGGGTAAAGTTGACTACCGTCTAAGGCTTTGAATTTTTTAGGGCTCAAATAACTTATTTTTGTGTATATAAGTGATATTTTTGATGAAGTAAGTGATATTAATTTGAATTAAATTTAGATATAACTTATATTCTTTGCTAAGTAACATGAGTTCTTAGTGTTTCTTTTATAAAGAAGTTTAAATATCAACAATAAAAAGCAAAAGTTAGATTATATTATTCGTCACATCTTAAGAGTTTAGGAGCCTTAATTTTTTTACTCTAAGGCCCATAAATGAATGAGACGACTCAGATTAATTAAAATTGATTATGAGTCGAATTTAGGATGGATTTATCAAATTCATTGAAATTTTAGATTTTAGGAATGACTAAGATTAAAAATTTTAAATACAATATTAAATATATATATTTATTTATTTGTTAAACTAGATCTAGTTCAAATTCATTATTTCTCAAAACTTAAAACTTATATAATCATAATTTTTAGTTAAAGTCGACTTCAATAGATTTTTGGACCATGATAATCTCTATGACTACACCAACATCAGTAGATACGGTGATTAAGATTTAAGCAAACCACTCTTTTTAATTCACTCGGGAACAAACGCTAAGTGTGTTGTTGGTTTATTATTTGAAAGTGGCTTCAAACCCAATGAATTATTTCCATTTGTTAAATCAACGCTGTCCAAACACATAGTTTTATAGTCGATTATTAACTTTTAATTTTAAAGTGACTAATTATAACTGTTTCGGTAATGAAACGAGGAAGTGCGAGACACTTGATATACCTGGAAATAAGCAGAAGTATGATCAAGAGAAGCGACTTATGAGAGGAAGTGACCTGAATTCCTGCAACACAACACGTTAGCCTTATCCGGGGGGTGACCTCCCGGAAAACCCCTCCGACGCTCAAGTCAGAACGTAGATCGGAAATTAATGAATGACAGATTGTAGAATGAATGCAAGAAGGAAGGTCGGGATTGGGATTGCTAGTGCTAGTGCTAGTGTTTGGGAAGGCTAAGGAAGTAATGTAAGCAAGGATACTAGGAAAGCTATTTCAGATCCTCCTTCCCCTCTGATGGTTGTCCCTATTTATAAGATTGAAGGAGGAAGTTACTTCAGAGAGGACAGGTGGAAGATCATGGGAGTCGTGGGAGTAATGGGTAGCAGCTGATGGTCATGAAAGAAAGCAGAAGATAGTGGGTAGTTATCTACCTTGGAAGAAGGATTATCAAGGAATGTGGGGGAGTGGGAAGTTGAGTCAAGGGAAATTAGGGCATCTGAAAGTGAGTAGCTCATGGGCTATCCAAGGAGGATGGGACATTCAACAAAAAAGCCCATTGACCGAAAGTCAAGGTCAACGGAAAAGGTCAAAGGGTATTTTGGTAATATGATGATAATTATTAAATAAATAAATTAACTAAAAACAGTACCATGACATTTAGCCCCACGCATGAAGGGTGATGTGAGGGGAGAGTTACTACGATTAGAAACATCCTCCTTTATGCGGAAAAACAGGTGTCCTGGCGAATCTCCTCAAAGATCTTGAAAATTGAGCTTGCAAGCTTCGAATCGACAGTTCATGTGCTGAATTCCGAGTTGTAATGAAAAAGATATGACCTTTTAAGCTTGTCAGGTAAGAACGTATTGAATATGGGTCAAACGGGCATATGAAGCCGCGGCTTGAAGTATGCCGCGGAATAGCCCCAGACGTGTTAATACAACAGCGAAATAGTGAATGTGGGATCTAGATTCCGCGACATCATATCTCGGCCCTTGCTTTCACTGATTGCAGAAATCAGGTTTTCAACAAAACACCCAAGGAGGGTCCGACTTATCGACTGTGCGGATTAAATCAACTGTCTGTTTTGAACTGATGCCGCGTAACGTCAAGGGTATTTACGAATCAGATTCCTGGTAATGACGCGGCATTGCATTCTTCTCAAGACATTTTTACTCCTATGGTTGAACTATGCCGCGAACTGATAGTTTGCATCTTCACTCGTAAGCTCAGCACGAGAATCCCTCTTTAATACTTAGAATATTTTGAGAAAGAGGAGGAACCCCTGGGGGTCCGACTTATCAACCACACGGATATCTTTAAAAATGTTCAGTACTTGGTCCAAGCAGCCCTCTTTATTCCAGCATGATACGGAATGAGCCCCATAACTCGCATCTTCAATCCTACGGACACACATGAGAGGTTCTATACTTAGAATTTTTTACTTGGATTAGGGTCATTTGTGGGTCCGACTTATCGACCACACGGATAAATATGGGAATCAGCCACTTTACTTTTCACCCCTCCTCTTTTACGACGAGGAACCAGCTCGCAGACCTGTGTCTTTAATCATACAGAAATATGGGACTTCTCTTTATATTATGACTGGGTGCACCAAGGAGTCCGACTTATCGGTCACACGGATTTCCTTCTCCTTTGAGATATTGTTATATTTCCTTCCATCATATCTTACCCGCCATGTTCATAAGTCGGACGGAGGAATGGGTAATCTCTATACTCAAAATGATTTTCCTTTCTGGAGGTTCAGTTTAGGGTCCGACTTGTCGACTCTCCGGACATATTCGAGAGCTAAAGGACTTGAATAATTATCTGCTCCTCCCTCCCTGGGGGTCTAACTTGTCGATCCACTGGTTGGATGGCTTTTGACATTCATATTTATGACGTTCCTTTCTAATTGGGGGTCCGACTTTTCGACCTTCCAGCTATATTCAAGAGTCAACACTTAGAAAAATTTCGCAACATACCCTTTCAACCAGGGTCCGACTAATAGACTTCACGGTCATTACTAAACACTTAAGAAAAATCTGTCTTCCCCTTTTTGGGAGTCCGACTTATCGACTTCCCAGTTTTCCTCCGGAATTCCATCCTTTCGTTCGAATGCTCAAGTCCCAAGTGAAGCATTTATTGCTGCTATAAATAGGGTAGTTGGAATAGTTCCATTTCACCTAATCTTCATTAACTTCTTCAAATCTTCCAATTGCGAGAAAGAGAAAGTAGAGAAACGCTCGGACAATCTTCATCCCTTCTTCAATACTTCTGACAAATCTTTTGAAGATCTTCAAAGTTTCTGACAGATCTTCATCAAATTTCTGACAAATCATCAAATTTCTTCAAGGTATTCAAACTTTTCCCAGATTTTTCGAATTTCTTCAAGTTATTCTTCAAACTGTTCTTGAATGTTAGCCTAGAACTTTGAATTTGTTTATGAATTTAGTCTCTATTCTTTACAAGTTTCGACTACTACTTTATTTTTAACATGGACGTCGCGGCTACTCAAGAGACTATAGCTAACTCAGACACCAACCCTACTAACTTGCCGGAAACTCTTTTGATAGTACCTAGGCGTCTTAATAAAAAAGGGGTTACCAATGAATGACTCGGATGAAAGTAGTTCGGTGAGAATTACCCCTCATTATGAACCAATAAAAGATGGGGATGAGTCGTCTGTATCCCCTATATACCCTCCGGAAATTATAAAAACTGCTCCTTGGGAAGTGAGCGTTGCTTTCTTTCCAAATTACTTGCCGCGAATAAATCCTGACCTGGAAGGGTTATTGTATGTAGATATGGAAAACTTTGAAGGATCAGCCGAGTCTTCCGGAAGGGAGAGTGCAGCGCCAGTTCCTCCTCCATTCTACATTCCAAACGGCGGGCCCCTAAATTACTTCATCGATTTACAGACCAAAAGGGATCTAGACAACCGCCGGGAGGCCATCTCTCAAAAGTGGGGTTTGAAGGATAATATAAACATTATTACCCCGGGGAATTATGACACCGTTAGGTTTCCTCCCCCACATTGTATAGCAGTATACTTTCCTTCTTTTGAATTAGGGCTCAGATTTCCTCTTCACCCGTTTTTTAGGGAGGTGTTAGAGTTTTTGAACATTTCAGTGCCCGAGTTATACCCAAATGCCTGGGGTTGTATGGTGGCCTTTTTGATCCTATGCAAAGTTTTGGCCGTGCCACCAACACTCACAGCTTTTAGATACATATTTAGAGCCCGCCTATGTAATTCGCAATCATACGGCTGTGGCTGGATTACTTTTACACACCGTCGAGGACTGAAGATAGTCCAAGACCTCCCCGATAACCAGAAGGGGTATAGGACGAAATTTGCATTTTTGTATAATTCAGAGGGATGGAACATCAAGACCTCTTTTGACATTAAACCCAACCTTACGGGTTTTAATAATGGGATCCCGCAGTGTTCTTTTAGTGACGCGGTGATCATAGAGTACGCAAAGATGGACGTTCAGTTGGGAAGGAAACCAATGAACGTCCAACTTAATTGGATACCTGGTCGCCCTGAGTTGGAGAACGAGAACCTCCTCTCATCATTCGGCATCAGCTTGGCTATCGATCGGAGTAAGAATGGCCGGGTTTCTTCCTTTTCTTTCCTATGATATGTTTAACTGCTTCTAACTCGCGATTTTTACAGGGATAGCCAAGGAGAATCTTCGAGCAAAGAGTCCGGAGCTGATGAAGAAATTCAGCGTTCTAAGACTTGCTCAAGGGGCCATACAACGACCCGAGGATAAGCCTCTTCCCCTTCCTCCGAAGGTATAACTTCACAATTTTTTGTTATGAAAGATCCCTGTTGATTCTTCCTAACTTTTTCTTTTGTAGGACTCGGCGACTGTAGAGAAGGGTCTGGAGGACGTGCCCTCAGAGCAAGAGGCTCTCCGACTTCTCGAAGAGAGAAAACAAGTTCACATCCCCGATGAATCTGAGAGGGTGATTCCTCCACAGACAAGGGGGGTGAAAAAGAGTGGGAAGAAGAAGAGGAAGCGGGATTCTTCTTCCCGCAAGGAGAGCTCGGCCAAGCGGCCCTCTGTGGGTGCGATTCCTACGGCCGTACCTCTCCGCATAGGGTCGGTTGAGGAGGAGGCGTCTCCCCCTTCGGACTCTCTACAGCCATCTTCAAAGAAGGGGAAGGAGAAGGTGGGGGAGTCTTCCGCGGCTCCCTCATCACAATTCGCGGAGGTTTATCGTCGTCGGGAAGTTTTTCCTTTTCGACACGAGACACCCTTTCCGGAGTTGGGGCATAAGGGCTTAGTTGTTCGTTTTAACAGGGCGACGTCCAACTTAATCAGCAAGGTGGACGTCGACCTACTAGAATCCATGCCCCCCCGTGACAGGGTGCGTCAGGCACAAGCTTCGGCGGCAGAGGTAATGACTCTTTTATGCTTAGTAGTGTTATTACTTGGTCTCCGGACTTCATCCCTCGTCGTTTCTTTGCAGGCATTTATACGGTTGGCTTTCGAGCTCGACGCAAACCGTCAAAGTGCCGCGGACCAGGAAACCATTGCCGCCCTTACCTCCCGCTGTGAGGAGCTGAATGACGAGATATCAAAATTGCGGGAGGACCTGCCGGGCCTAAAAGAGAAATTGGCCAAGTGTTCCGAGCTGAAAGAGCGCTTGGTCAGGTTTGAACAATGGCGGGAAAGGGCAAGGAAGCAGCTGGACCAGACCATCGAGAACTTAGATGCTGCTTCCACCTGGTCTGCGAGCCTCGGCCATGAAGTCGGCTTGCTGATGGATACCCATGCCAAGCTCGTTCATCAGAACCAGCAACTTATGCAGCAAGTATCGACTGATTCAGCCCATTTCAAGATGATTCTATCCGCGGCCAAAGTGTATTGTGTCTAACTAGGAAGGCCCGGATGGCTCGAGATTGGCTTCTTTCGGATGAGCCGGAAGCGTCGAAGTTCCTTGGAGATCTGACGGCGGAGATGGTGAGAGCCGGAACCATGATCAGCGACGAAAAGTATCGTTTGGCTGCCGCAGAGTTGGGCATGGACTTTACATCTCTTCAGCAAACTGCTGATCAGAAGGGAAGTGAAGCCTTGTCCAACCTTGCTCCTGTCTTGGACGGGGAGTCGGCTGTACTGGTCGACGCTGCTTGGGATGCGGACGAAAGGAGAGCCTGGTCCGAAAAGATGAATGCTGAGGCTGAGAGGGAGGCTCTATGCCTAGACTTGGATCAGCTGGCTCTCTCTTCTCCTCCGGCGTCAGATGTCCCGGAAAACTTAACACTCTCCAACCTGGAGGTTTTGTGCCTTGATTTATCGAACCTTATTATTGACGAAGGTAGGAACCTCCAGGGCTTGTCCCGAGAGCTGTCCGAGATCGGGGTGGAGCCGTTTAACGTTGAAGATTATGTAAGCTTCACCCCGAGTCTTGAAGAGGGAAGGACCGAGCCTCCTCTGCCGCCGGATCAAGACGTCGAGGCTTTTTTGGCGGATGTATGATCTTGCAATTTTGTAATTTTGATTTTTGTAAACATTCAACTCTGTATTTTGAATATTTTAATGTATATATCCCTGATTATGGAGTTTATTCGTGGTAACCATGCTTTTATTCGTTGAGCCGTGGCTTCTCTCTTCTGAGGCTGCGGAATAATACTTAGAGGACGTGATTTTTCGATGTCATGCGCAGACGTCATCAAGGAAATTTGTACTTAGAATATTTTCAGCCTTTAGATCCCAGTAAGGGGGTCCGACTTGTCGATGTCCCGGTTGCGGGTTACCTTAGTGGGAGACTTGGGATTTCTTTTGAACTCAGGGACCCCAAACTGGGGGTCCGACTTATCGATGTCCCGGTTGGGAAGCATTATTTGGAATATTTTGAATTTTAAGGACCCCAAACTGGGGGTCCGACTTATCGATGTCCCGGTTGGGAAACATCATTGTGAAAAACTTAGAATATTTTGAACTCTAGGGACCCCAAACTGGGGGTCCGACTTATCGATGTCCCGGTTGGGAAACATCATTGTGAAAAACTTAGAATATTTTGAACTTTAGGGACCCCAAACTGGGGGTCCGACTTATCGATGTCCCGGTTGGGAAGCATTATTTGGAATATTTTGAATTTTAGGGACCCCAAACTGGGGGTCCGACTTATCGATGTCCTGGTTGGGAAACATCATTGTGAAAAACTTAGAATATTTTGAACTCTAGGGACCCCAAACTGGGGGTCCGACTTATCGATGCTACGAACAGATGGTGAATGCTTCAACTGATTTTTGGTTTTGGAACCCTATTCTAATGGTCCGAATTATAGCAGGTTCGTTAGTGAAAAAATATTGATAATGGGCCCCCTCTCAAGGGTCCGACTTATGGATATTATTGATTTAATAAGATTTGCAAAAGAATTACCAAACATTTGCGAACATAAGAGCCGGACAATCTGAAAATAGAACCTGTTTATTAATGATTGTTAAGGATACAAGCGATGGTTGAAGTAGTTTTGAATTACAACGCAATTATGTTGCGGAAGGACTGTAGTCGCGGATTGGTGCTGATGAGTCTGTCCCTGATGAGGCTGTTTATGCTGATGCTTGTTGATTGCCCCTTGCAAATTTTATTAAATGAAGAATTTTTTCAAATGGTCTCCATTCCATGGTCGGGGTAGTTTTTTTCCTTTCATGTCTTCCAGTTCGAAGGTTCCTTGTTTGACGACGTGGGTGACTCTGAAAGGTCCGTCCCAGTTGGCCCCTAGCTTTCCTTTCTCCACGATCTTTCCCGTAGCTTCTACTTTTCGGAGGACTAAATCACCATTTTGAATGCGTCTGGTTTTGACGTGGCGATTGAAGCTACGGATCATCTTTTGTTTTTGTGCTATTGATCTCAGCAGTGCGTTTCCTCTTGTCTCTGGCAGCAGATCTAAGTTTGCTCTTTTACCTTCCTCATTTTCGTCGTGTGAGTAGTAGGTGACCCTTGTAGAGGGTACGCCTATTTCAACTGGGAGCACGGCTTCAGATCCGTATACTAAAGAGAAAGGTGTATGCCCCGTTGCGTCTTTGATGGTTGTTCGACTTGCCCATAGGATGCCTGGTAGTTCTTCATCCCAATTACCTTTGACCCCCTCTATCTTCTTCTTAATGCCATTCAAGATCTCTTTGTTCGCGGACTCTACTTGACCATTAGTTTGCGGCCTGGATACTGAACTGAATCTAATTTGGATGTTGAACTTGTCGCAGTATTCGATAGTGTTCTTGCTGACGAACTGCCTTCCATTATCTGTTATGATCACCCGGGGGATGCCGTACCTTGTGATGATATTCCTCCATATAAACTGACAGACTTGTTTGTCCGTGATTGAGCTAAGGGCTTCCGCTTCTACATATTTTGTGAAATAATCAATGGCCACAATGATGAATCTGCGTTGCCCTTTTGCCGGAGGGAAGGGGCCAAGGAGGTCCATGCCCCACTTGTCGAAAGGCAGGACAGCTTGCTTGGCGGTCAAGTAATTAGATGGCTTCCTTCCTATCTTTGAGTGGTACTGACATTCAGGACATCTTTTGATCAAATGTTCCGCGTCTTTTCGAAGTGAGGGCCAGTAATATCCACTTCTAAGGACTTTCCCAATGACAGTCCGTATTCCTTGGTGTATACCGCATCTACCTTCGTGTATTTCGCGGAGGATATAGTTTCCTTCTTCAGGGGATACGCATTTCAGGAGGGGGTGTGTATATGACTTCTTGTAGAGCGTACCTTCGTGGAGTTCAAACCATCTGGCTTTCTTCCGGAGCATTTTGGCCTGACGTTCCTCTTGGGGAAGCGTATTATTCCGCAAATACTCGATGTATGGCTCCATCCATGTTTCTGATCTGTCGATGGTATCGATCATGAAGTTGATGCTGGGATTAGGAAGCACTTCCCAGATTATGTCTCGAGCCACGGATGTTTCTGCTGAGCTGGCAAGCTTTGCCAGGGAATCAGCTTGGGCGTTCTGGGACCTTGGAATGTGCTCCAAAGTGAATTTGTCGAATTTTTGAACAAATTCCTTTACTTGCTGCAGGTACATCTTCATGCTGTCGTCTTTAGCTTCGAACTCCTCGTTCACTTGTCCAACAATCAATTGGGAGTCGGAAAAGGCGGACAATTTTTTGGCTCCCGTTTCGTGGCAAATTCTCAGTCCCATTAATAATGCTTCATATTCGGCTTCGTTGTTGGATGCTGCGAACTCGAACCTGACCGCCCTTTCCATACGGACCCCGGCGGAAGACACAATGAGTAGTCCAGCACCACTTGCTGATTGGGTAGAGGACCCATCTACATACAACTTCCATTCCTGATTGGGTTCAGGATGATAGGGGAGAGTGCTTTCAGCAATGAAGTCAGCCAGAGCTTGAGCTTTGATTGTCGTTCGAGGTTCATATTCGATGCCGAAATCCGCCAGCTGGTTTGCCCAATCTGTGACGCGGCTTGACTTGTTTTTCCCTTCCAGAATCTTTTTCAAAGGTTGATCAGTCCGGACGATGATCTGGTGGGATTGAAAGTAGGGCTTCAATTTCCTGCTTGCCATGACGATTGCGAATATGACTTTTTCGACTTCACCGTAGTTTCCCTCCGAGCCGCGGAATGCATGACTTATGTAGTATATAGGAAGCTGTTTCTTTTCTCTTTCCGCAACCAGTACTCCGGATAACGAATATTCGGAGACAGAGACATATAGCACTAGCTTCTCCCCTTTGATGGGGGAAACTAGTTTTGGCAAGGTGGACAGGTGTTCTTTAAGTTGGCGGAAGGACTTTTCTGCTTCTGCTGTCCACTCGAACTTCTGTTGTTTTATTGTTTTGAAGAAGGGTAAGCATTTATCCGCGGACTTGGAAAGAAATCTCCCAAGAGCAGCTAGGCACCCCGTGAGCTTTTGTACTTCTTTTACTGAGGTGGGAGATCTCATGTTTTGTATAGCCCGGATTTTATCGGGATTTGCCTCAATGCCTCGTTCGTCTACCAGGAAGCCCAGGCATTTCCCTCCGGTAACTCCAAACACACACTTGTCAGGATTGAGTTTCATTTGGTGCCTTCGAAGGGTAAGGAACGTCTCTCGTAAGTCTGCGGCGTGCTGACTTGCTTGTTTGCTTTTTGTGATCATGTCATCTACATATACTTCTAAATTCCGTCCAATCTGAGATTGGAAGACCTTGTTGACCATCCTTTGATAAGTTGCCCCCGCGTTTTTTAATCCGAAGGGTATAACCTTGTAGCAATAGACTCCCATGCTGGTAATGAAGGCCGTGTGAGGTTGGTCTTCAATTGCCAACGGAATCTGATGATAGCCGGCATTGGCATCCATGAAGCTTAATAATGCATGGCCTGCTGTAGAATCCACCAGACGATCTATCTTTGGAAGTGGGTAATCGTCTTTAGGGCACGCCTTATTCAGGTCCGTGAAGTCGACGCACATCCTCCACTTGCCATTCGGTTTTTTCACCAGGACAACGTTGGATAGCCACTCAGCATACTTGCATTCTGTAATAAATCCGGCTCTCAACAACTTCTCGACTTCCTCCTTGGCGGCCTCAGTCCGCTCTCTTCCTTGATGTCGTAGCTTTTGTTTTATGGGTTTATAGCCTGGCTTGATGTCAAGTTTATGACACGCGACACTGGTAGGGATGCCAGGCATTTCTTCCGTGCAAAAAGCAAAGACGTCGCGGAACTCAGCAATGGTGGCCACTATGTCCTGTTTGACCGTGCTAGGAAGATCTTTCCCAACCTTGATTTGTTTCCCCTCGAACATGTCTACTTCCTCGTATCGTTCTATGGGGCGAGGCCTTTCATGCGTGCTGAGATTTTCCATGTACACGCTCATGACAGCTGGGACATTTTCTTCCCTTTTTCTCTTTGCTCGAGTCTCAGAGGACCCGTGCTTCAAGGTGTTGACGAGGCATTGGCGAGCCGTCACTTGGTCTCCCTTGAGAATGCCAACTTTTCCATTATCTGTCTCGAACTGCAGTAAGAGTTGATGGGGAAAGATTGCAGCCTTGATCTTATTAATGAGTGGGAGCCCCATGATAGCATTGTAGGGGAAGTTGAGATCTACCACTGTGAACCGTATGGGCATGGTCCGGCTTTCACTTCTTTCCCCTACCCGTACGGGGAGAATGATCGTGCCCAACGGAATGACCTGACTCCCTCCAAACCCCACCAGTGGTTTGTCTAGGGGTTGTAAGTGCTTTTCCTCGAACTTCATTTTTCTTAAGCACTCCATTGTAACAAGATCAGCCGTGCTTCCCGTATCTACCAGCACCCGTCTGACTTTCATTTGCCCGATTTTGAGAGAGACCACCAGAGGGTCGGTATGGGGTTGTTGCAGCGGTTGGGAGGTTGTGGCATCGAACTTCATGACCGGTCCCTTAGACGCTGCCATGGGAGGTCCTTTCAGCAAAGTGTGGACGCTGTTTTTTGCCGCGCGGATGGTGGGATATTCCTCAGTGTATCCCCCAAAAATCATGTTGATAGTTCCTTGAGTGTCGGAACTTTCGCGTCTGGCTTCGTTCCTCTTGGGGGATCGGCGTTTCTGTTGCCATGGCCTCCTTTCCCCTTCTCTTCCAGCATCGTAATCTCTCCTGTTGATGAACCTGGACAGTTTTCCCTCGTCAGCCAACTGATGCAAGATGCGCTTTAGTTCGCGGCATTGTGCCAGAGTATGGCCGTGCTCTTTGTGGTAATCACACCACAGATTATAGTTGCGCCTATCAGAGGGGGTGGTAACTGGAGGTGGAGCTGGCAATTGATCTCGAACAGCGAAGAAAATGTCCCTCCTGTTTCGATTGAATAAGGGGTCGTTTCCTCCATCTCCCAGATTCCGCGTCCTAGTTTCTCCTTCTGTAACGTATACGGGTCGAGCTCGTGGAGGTCCCATATCAGACGGCGGCGTAGGACGACGCGGCATGTAAATCTTCTCTCTCCTCGAAGAATGCTCCTCCCTGCTTCGTGAGGATTGACGGGGGGGCCCGACATCTTTTTTCTCAAATTTTCGCCTTTTTGGATCATGTGCTTGACATATCTCTGACGCCGTGACATAACTTTGGCATTGTTTCATGGCCTCTGCATACGTCTTTACTTGACTTTCAACCAACTGGAACTTCAGCCGTTGGGCCTTCATTCCGTTGATTAGGGCGTTCAGGGCAACCGACTCCTCCAAATCAGTCACTTCCAGCACTGCCTCATGGAACTTCTTAAGATATGAGGATATGGATTCTCCTTCCAATTGAGTGACACTAAGCAGGTGGAAGTTTGATTTCTCCTGCCTTCTTGAGGCTATAAAGTGGCCTAAGAATTTGCCCTCTAGTTGGGCAAAGTTGTGGATGCTTCCTCCGGGAAGGGAGGTGTACCATGTCAAAGCTACTCCTGTAAGAGTAGTTGGAAAGAACTTACACCATAACGATGAGTTGGTGGTATACAACAACATAAGATTCTTATACGCCGTCAAATGTTCCTGCGGACATGACGTGCCATCGAAAGCAGCCATGTTTTGTACCTTTATTTTCCCGGGATTGGGAGTATTCAGTATCTCTCTGGCCAGGGGAGAGACTAATGATATGGGCTCTTCGGGAAGGACACTCTTGTCGTCCTCATTCCGCGGCATGGAGGTGGGAGTGAGGGGACAGCTAGACCCGGCGAGTTGTGCCTTTTTCCTTTCCTCCCTTCTTTTATCTACCAGGGATTGGACGCTCTCAGACGTCTTTCGCTTTTTGCTCTCTATGAAGGTTCGGGCATCTGGAGTGGCGGTTTTGGATTCGCCATCTCGTGTACCTGTCTTGCTATGGTGCGGGTAGGTTCTGGACCTTTCCCGCCTATTTTTATTGCGTCTACTGGAATGGGAAGTCCTCGAGTTCCCGTCTTGTGATTCATGAGATTTTGGTATCTCTTGACGGGGCTCGATTCGTTCCTCTAAGTTTTTTATTTGGTTCGCCATGTCTTCCAGTACCCGTTGTTGAGTAGGGGTATTGTTTATGACGGTGCGGAGTTGTTCAGAGAACGCGGCCGTGAGATTTCGCGCTAGCATGTCCAGATCACGGCGAGTCACGGCTTGATTATTAGCGTGACCCGCTGAAGTGTCTGTATCTGTGCTATGCACGGTGGCGGTTTGAGTCGGGTTCTTCTTGGGAGCCATGACTTCTTGTACTTTCCCCACAGACGGCGCCAAACTGTTTCGGTAATGAAACGAGGAAGTGCGAGACACTTGATATACCTGGAAATAAGCAGAAGTATGATCAAGAGAAGCGACTTATGAGAGGAAGTGACCTGAATTCCTGCAACACAACACGTTAGCCTTATCCGGGGGGTGACCTCCCGGAAAACCCCTCCGACGCTCAAGTCAGAACGTAGATCGGAAATTAATGAATGACAGATTGTAGAATGAATGCAAGAAGGAAGGTCGGGATTGGGATTGCTAGTGCTAGTGCTAGTGTTTGGGAAGGCTAAGGAAGTAATGTAAGCAAGGATACTAGGAAAGCTATTTCAGATCCTCCTTCCCCTCTGATGGTTGTCCCTATTTATAAGATTGAAGGAGGAAGTTACTTCAGAGAGGACAGGTGGAAGATCATGGGAGTCGTGGGAGTAATGGGTAGCAGCTGATGGTCATGAAAGAAAGCAGAAGATAGTGGGTAGTTATCTACCTTGGAAGAAGGATTATCAAGGAATGTGGGGGAGTGGGAAGTTGAGTCAAGGGAAATTAGGGCATCTGAAAGTGAGTAGCTCATGGGCTATCCAAGGAGGATGGGACATTCAACAAAAAAGCCCATTGACCGAAAGTCAAGGTCAACGGAAAAGGTCAAAGGGTATTTTGGTAATATGATGATAATTATTAAATAAATAAATTAACTAAAAACAGTACCATGACAATAACCTTAAAGTAATTAATTATATTTTTAAAAGGATCAATACTTTTATAATCTTAATCTAATTATTTATTGCTTTAAATTGATAATTTATAATCTTAATATGATCAATTAGAATATTAAACTGATTATATTAGTTTCTCTCACTATGAGATAATCTCATATAAAATATATGCTTTAATAATTTTTATTTAATATTCATAATGAAGTTTCTAGCATGCCTTATTTGGCGATTGAATTTCCTCTTTTTCATGGAAGAGGTCTATGAGTCATCATGTGGACACTTGGCTATAAGTCACCATGTTGACACGTAGCATTAATAGTAGTATATTTTAAAAGTTTGGCCTGGTTTAATTAATTGGGTTAAGGACTAAGGTGATTATTTTAAGGGTATAAAATGCCATAAATAGGTATTGAAAATGAAGTCTTAGCACATAATTTAACGAAAGATTCTAAAAGACAAAATCTAATACCTTAAAGTTGGAATTAAAGAAGATTGTATTATGAAATTTGAGAAAATGACTAATATTAGACGACAAAAGTTACTTTTTAATCATTTTAAATATTTTAAGAAATAAAAAATGATATACAATCTTTAGACTTAACTATATCAAGGAGCTGAAAATATAAAATTATATATATATATATATATATATATATATATATATATATATATATATATATATATATATATATATATATATATATATATATATATATATATATATACATACATACGTGTGTGTATATATATATATATATATATATATATATATATATATATATATATATATATATATATATATATATATATATTGATATTTTTTGAATTAGCTAGTATATTATATTTAATTTTTCTAATTTATGCACCCTGTGCATAAGTTTGGATAAAAAAAGAGGTAGCTATATGTCATATTATTTAGAATAATTTCTAAAATATTATTCTATTTATTTGTTTAAAAGATATGTTTTATTAAATTCAAAATAATTATCAAATTTATTATCTAAGCGTATGCAAATAGTACATAGATTAGAAAATCATATTATTTTATATAACACATGTAGTATTTATGTATAGCACAACTATAAATATTACTATTACTATATGTCTTATTTTTAAAGGATTTGTTGTGCATTTTTTTATCTTCAAATCCTTTGATTTATTTAATAACTAAGTAAAGGCCACAGTCTATTGTAGATCTTGAGCCAACCAAGTGTACATTAAGCTTCATAGTTCTTAGTGAGGACAACCTTTCTAATTACTTTTTATATGATTTCTATCTTGGCATCTTGTATACTAATACCTCCTAGTCCTACCACCACTATTTGTCCCATTTGGAAATTGGGATTGAGCATTTGAAGCTATGACCTCATAATGGTGAAGAATAAAAGAGCATAATCAATAGATAAGCAAATAATACAAACAAGAACACAAGAAATATGTTTTAATAGTATTTTGTATATCTCTCTCAAATTATAATGTATTTTATTAATGATTCAACAATATAATAATGAAATGTCACTCAAAAAGCTTGAACTCACACTCTAAAACTAAAAGTTTTCACCTTTAACGAAAATCACATTTGATTAACGAGTAATATGTTTGGCCTGCTACTGTTGATTGTTGTTGGTGTGGCATGGCAACCCATTTTCAGCCCTTTGCTTTGCTTCTTTCAATCCCTCGATCAAGGTACTAAACTCCAAACACTCATGTCCCATTGCATATCTATCATCCTCTATTATTGTGCAAGTCATGGAGTGAGTAATGAGGTGATAATCAAGATCATCTTCTATATATACTAGAATTTGATACTTGGCGTAACATGAAATCTTTACTTAAAATTTGAAATAATATTGTAAATTTGCTATAAAACATTTTCTTAGAGAATTATAAGCTGACTTAGTGGTTGAATTTTTTTTCTTGTAATAAATGTTAAATTCTCATTACCTATCGAGAGATTAATTCCCATCTTCTATTGCATATTAAAAATCAATCTTACCCCATATAATTTTTTATAAAATAAATAAGTACTTCTAAATTACATATTAGTCTTCATTACAAACAAGAAAAGGCTTCTAGCTGGATTTAGCTAAAATCAATGGGAAGATTCCTTAAAAAACTTAAGAGTTGTACCTCTTGCTTTGAAACAATTTATTGGCCCACGTTCAACTCTAATCACATGAAAAATATTAATCCACCACTATGTCTAAACCACATTGCATGCAATTCCACCATATGGATGCACCTATTACCTATACAACAATTTGTTTTGAAAAACGTTAAGAATATTTATTGGTTAACTAAATTTGCTTTGTTCTTAGGGAATTGGGTTTTTTAGATGGGACATTTGGCAAGACAAGTGTAATGATATAAATCATGACTATCCTATTAAGAGAATAAGTATATAGAGAGTCGTCCCTAGCATTTTAAGAAAATATTTATTTACTAAATGAATCTAAATAGTCAATAAAAATATAAAAAATTAATAATGTAATATGTTACCTTAAAAATATACAACTATATAAACTTCAAGTGATAAGAAAGACTCAATTGAATATAAAATGGCACGCCTAAATATTTAAGCATAAAGAAAAATACATTAAAAACATCTTATTCCATCATAAACAAATTTAATTAGTAGGGTATATGTCTTTTCATTTAGGAAAAAACATAATAAGTGACTTCACTCTTTCCCCCTAACAAAGTAGAAGATACATACCTAAACTTTGAATCTAATCGCCATCACAACCTTTAATATATGTAACTAAACTTAGCATACATTCACTTAATACTTACAATGTACCTTGTGGATTGCCTTGATATTATTGTATTTGTATTTAATTTTTTAATTAGATCAACTAATTAATTTTTGAATGATAAAACTTGGGGGTACACCTAATTAGCAAGGTCGTTTCTAATGCTAGATAAGGTAGACTTTTGCCTAAGGCACAAAGCTAGAAAGGATCCAACATTTGAAATTTTAGTTAATAAAGCAAAACTTAAAAAGTTCTAAAAAAAAAAAAAAGTAAAACTTAAAAAAGTTGCAATTTATGATTAGTTCTTTTATCTATTAAGAAATATATGAATACGCCTAAGCTACATTTATAATGATAATTATAATATATTCGGTTTGTCTCTATTATTTATATATAGAAGGCCCATTTTATTCAATTTGCATAGGGCCCATATAATGTCAGGCACGACACTGCTAATTAGCAATACACAAATTGTTGTGAGAGACGATATCTCCAAGAGATGCATTAGATATATGAGTTAAATAGCCCGATTAACACAAATTAAAGAGAAAATAAGAATGTGAGCTTCTTATTTTGATATCGTCTCTTTAAAAGACGGTGTCTCACAAAAGTAGCTCTTAGCAATATGCTAAGATTTAAAATAAGTCAAATTAAAAATTGAATATTGTCTTAGTTTGAGCATATATATATCATTTCTGTTTCGTTTCTTATCAGCTTCTCCCCTTCCTTTAACGTTCAAATTAATCAATCATAGATTATTTTTCTTTGATAGGTTTTAAGTTCTAACCATCATTTTCCAATGCTTTTATCATTAGCAATAAGATGTGCTTGTGGTAGGCAATTCAATTGTTGATTTGAAACATACACTACTTGAGAGTATATGGCTAAGTGTGGTAGGTAAGATTGTTCTTAGATAACATAGGAAAACAGATTTTTCATCGAGAAATTATGATTAAATTCTTAACAATTTAAGATCGTTGAGCTAATAGCTGTAGGAAAAATTTAGATGGTAAAATAGTGAATGTATTTATTTGGAGAGGAAGATGAGTGAATATGTAGAATGAATATTGTTTTTCATTGCACAAAAAATTGATTACATCAATGGGTATTTATAGTGCAAGTTTACTAAAATATCTTAGATATTTTTAATTTTTTAATTACTTTTCTAGGATCTTCCATTATATTATCTTAGATATTTTTATTTTTTAATTCTTTAGTTTAGATATTTTTATATTTAATTAAAATCCTAGATTTTTCTAGATTATTTTAACACTCCCCCTAATCTGAAAAATCTTGAACTCTAAGTCGTCTTCTGAAATCGATAAATCTATCAGTTGATATGGGTTTTGTGAAAATGTCTGCGAGCTGCTCCTCCGTCTTGCAGAATTGTAGTTCGATCTCTTTCTTATCTACTAACTCAGAATGTAGTGATGTCGTATCTCGATGTGCTTTGATCTGCTATGAAACACTGGATTCTTCGTCATTGCTATTGTTGACATGTTGTCGCAGAACATTGTAGTTGGTGTCTCTTGCTTATGTTGCAGATCGATTAATATCCTTCTCAGCCAGACTGCTTCACATGCTGCACTTGTTGCTGCAATGTACTCTGCTTCTGCTGATGATAAAGCTACTGTCGCCTGTTTTTTTGATGACCATGAGACCACTTTGTTTCCAAGCTGAAATACGTACCCGCTTGTACTTTTTCTATCATCCACGCTTCCAGCCCAGTCGCTATCGGTGTATCCTGTGAGCTTGAAATCTTTTTCAGTTTCGTACATGATCCCATAGCTTTTTGTTCCCTTAATGTATCTGAGAATCCTCTTTGCTGCTGTTAGATGATCCTTGCTCGGTTCACTCATGAACCTGGATACGATGCTGACAGCGTTGACTATATCTGGTCTTGTATGTGTGAGATAGATAAGAGAGCCGACCAAGCTTCGATACATTGCTCCGTCGACTTTTGGTTTGCCATCGTACTTTGATAACTTCTCATTGATTGCCATTGGTGTAGCCAGCGGTTTACATTCACCCATGTTGAATTTCTTGAGAAGGTCTTCTGCATATTTCTCTTGTGATAGAATTATTTTTCCTGGGCTTTGTTTGATTTGTATGCCAAGGAAGTATTTCATTGTACCAAGGTCTGTCATCTCGTACTCCTTCATCATAGCCTTTTTAAATTCTTCGATCATCGTTGGGTGTGTGCCTGTATAGATTAGATCATCCACGTACAAGCATAAAATGAGAAAGTTGTTACCTTGTGTCTTGATGTATAGTGAAGGTTCACTCGGACTCTTAATGAAACCATGCTGGAGAAGATAATTGTCGATGTTGCTGTTCCACGCTCGGGGTGCTTGTTTGAGTCCGTACAGAGCTTTTCGAAGGCGGTATACTTTGTCTTCTTGGCCTTTGATGACGTATCCCTGCGGTTGCTCGACGTACACTTCTTCTTCAAGTTCTCCATTTAGAAATGCTGATTTGACATCGAGTTGAAAGACTGGTAGCTGATGCTGTGCTGCTAATGCCAGGACTGTTCTGATTGTCTCCATGCGGACAACTGGTGCATATGTTTCGTTGAAGTCGATTCCTGGTTGTTGCGCATATCCCTTTGCTACGAGCCTTGCTTTGTACTTGTTGATGGAGCCATCATCATTATGTTTCACCTTGTAGACCCACTTGAGTCCGATGACTTCCTTGTCTTGTGGTTTGTCTACAAGTTTCCATGTGTGATTCTTCTCGATCATTTTCATTTCTTCGTTCATAGCCTCAATCCAGGTTTCTTCTTGTGCTGCTTCTTGAAATGTTTGTGGCTCACTAGAGAAGAGAGCCATCATTGCTTGGTCACAATGGTAATCGTGTAACCATGATGGCGGTTGCCGATCTCGTGTTGATCTTCGGGCTTCTTGAGGTTGAGGAGTTGAATGTGATGTTTGGCTTCTTGAGCTTGGGAATGATCTTGTACTTTCAGGTGTACTTGGACTCGGAGATGATGGGTTTGTTGGTTGGTCTGCTCCGTCTTCTTCACTTGGATCTCTTAGGAGAGTATCTCCTTCGCGAGCTTCAGTTTCTTTTTCTTTCCACGTCCATTCGGCTGCTTCGTCGAAAATTACGTCTCTAGAGATGATTAATTGTTTAGATTCAGGCTTGTAAAGGCGATATCCTTTTGTTTCGTGACTGTATCCAATGAATATGCATTTTTCTCCCTTCTCGTCGAGCTTTTCCCGATTCTCCTTTGGGATGTGGGCATAAGCTACGCATCCGAACACTTTGAGGTGTTCTACTCTTGGCTTTCTCTTGTGCCAGGCTTCATATGGCGTTAAATCCCTAACTGCTTTTGTGGGAGATCTATTGAGGATATATACTGCCGTGTGAACAGCTTCGGCCCAGTATCCTTTGGGTAGATGTTTACCCTGCATCATGCTGCGGGCCATCTCTGCTACAGTGCGGTTTTTCCTTTCCGCGACACCATTTTGTTGTGGTGTACGCCTTGCTGTAAGTTCTCTTTTAATCCCATGCTTCTTACAGAAGTTGTTGAATTCGTTGCTTGTAAATTCTCCGCCACGATCTGTTCTAAGAATCTTAAGAGAATGCCCACTTTGATTTTCTGTGAGGGCTTTGAATTCCATGAAGTGGGAAAAAGCTTCTGATTTTTTCTGCAGGAAATATACCCACATCATGCGGGAGTAGTCATCTACGAACAGAAGAAAATATCTTTTTCCGCCAAGAGACGGATTCTTGGTAGGACCCCAGATATCTGCATGAACAAGCTCTAGAGGAGCCTTGGCCCTCCAAGGTGCGGTAGGAAATGGCAATCTGTGCATCTTGCCATATATACAGCCTTCACAAATTTTTCTTTTATTTTTTATTGATGGTAGTCCAATTACCATTTCTTTTTGTTTTAATAGTTTTAGACTGTTAAAATTTAGATGCCCGAATCTCAAACGCCATAAGGTGGATTCATCATTTATTGAGCTTAAAGCCAATTTTTCTTCAAATGACAATTTTAATGGGAATATTTTGTTAGGAGCCATTTCAACAGTTGTTATTATCTGACCCTTATTTTTATCATAGATTTGACATTTGTTATTCTCAAATTTAACCATATATCCTTTTTTAATTAATTGGCCTACGCTTAATAAATTTTGTGCAAGTCCGGGAACATAAAAAACTTCATGAATTAATTTTGATGATCCATTTTTTGTTTTAACGGCAATTGTTCCTTTTCCGGCGACATCTTCTTTTTTATCGTCGCCAAGTGTGATGTGTGTTTTAACATTTTCGTCAAGAGTGACAAAATAATTTTTATTGCCGGTCATGTGGTTTGAACAACCACTATCAATATACCATATGTCACTTACTTTTTCTTGTGCATTTAATCCAGTGTAAAATATTTGCTCTCCGGAATTATTATTTTCGGAATAGTTTGCTTCTTTTTGTCGATACCAACAATCTTTTTCGAGGTGAGAGTGTTTTTTACACCTATTACATTTGTACCGACAATCATTAGTATTGTGGTTAGTTTTCTTACATAATTTACAATAAAGGTCAGTTTGATTATTTAATCGACTCCTTTGATTTTTAAAATTTCCTCTCCCCTTGCTACAATTAGTTGATGTTTGTCCTTTTTCATAATTTTTACAATGACTATTTTTATTTTCACCATTAGAAAATTTTAATTTAGCTTGAAATGCTTGTTCTAGTGGTTCTTCGTTAAATCTTTTTAATCTATCTTCATGTGCAAGTAGTGATCCCATTAATTCGGGCATACTTAATTGAGATAAATTTTTCTTGTTAACTTCTTCTATTGTTGTGGCAATAATGTTATATTTTTGTGAAAGACTCCTTAATATTTTTCGAATCACATTTTCATCTTCTATTTTACCACCATTTGATCTTATTTGATAAACTATATTAGTGACTCGGTCAAAAAATGAATGTATTGTTTCATTTTCTGCCATTAATAGATTATCAAATTTTCTCCATAGTGATTGGAGTTTAAAAAGAATTACCTCTTCGGAACCTCTGTATTTTGTCTCCAGGATCCTCCAAGCCTCCGTAGCTATTTTTGCAGACATGATCGTTGTAAGTATTGCCTCGTCGACTCCACGATATAATAGAGATAGGGCATAGTTATCCCTTATCCTATTTTGTTTATATTGTTTTATTTTTGTTTCATCCCAAGATGACTCTTTAGTGTCATCTTTGGGTGGTTGCTCGTAACCTTCTTGTACTAATTCCCATAAATCTTGGGAGATAAATATTGACCTCATTTGCATAGCCCATTGTTCATATTTTTCTCCCTTAAATGTGGGAACCCAATTAACTTGGGGTTAATTAGTGGTTAAGGTCATTTTTTATTTTGTGGTTAGAGGTTTATTTTATTGTGGAGTATGTTGGTTAATGTGTTTAGGTTGTTTGGAGGTCTTGGTTTTAATTAGCTCTTGATACCAAATGTAAGAAAAATTTAGATGGTAAAATAGTGAATGGATTTATTTGGAGAGGAAGATGAGTGAATATGTAGAATGAATATTGTTCTTCATTGCACAAAAAATTGATTACATCAATGGGTATTTATAGTGCAAGTTTACTAAAATATCTTAGATATTTTTAATTTTTTAATTACTTTTCTAGGATCTTCCATTATATTATCTTAGATCTTTTTATTTTTTAATTCTTTAGTTTAGATATTTTTATATTTAATTAAAATCCTAGATTTTTCTAGATTATTTTAACAATAGCCATGACTAAACATTTTATTTATAATGCAATAATTTGGTCATCTACTTGACTGAATTTTGAATCATAATGCAATTATAATACTAAGATAATATGAGACATTTTATTAGGTTATTATATGCCTATGAAACATAAATGACCCAAATATAAGGAACATAAGATAGTTCTAAAGAATCCCTACATACGTCTAGATCGACACATAAATAATATTTATGGTCAGTTTGACTTTAACGTGAGGTTATATCAACTTTAGTATCTCTCTTAAAACCAAAATTAGTTGCTTATGTAGTTTGATTTGACACCAACGCCAGATTTTGAAAGTTCCCGAAATAAATCAAACCATTTTTGCATTTGAAGTTCAACCCAAATCAATTAATGTAGTATGTTTAGAATTATACAAACAGATTTAGGATTAAAAACGAATTTCTAACAATTTAATTAAAAAAATTACACTACATATACTATTTACTCTGCTTTGATTTGCATTTTAACTAAATTGTGCACCTATATACAGAATAGCATTAGCACTCAAGTATTTTTTAGCAATGACAATTTAATATATTGGCTCTGGGTGAAATGACCTCAAAAAAAGAGTTTATATACTGATAATTTGTAATAGTCAAAATATTCAACCCAAGGCGTCTCACCTACTTCTTACCTTCCTTAGTCTATGCTGAAAGCAAATAACTTTTTATAGGCGAAGTAATAAGAAAGCATAAGACCTATTGTTAATATAGTCACTTAGATAACATAAGAACACTAATGCCTCGAATCTCATTAGAACTTTGTGGTTAAGCGTGCTTTGGACAAGGGTAGTACTAAGATGGGTTGCCTCTTGATAAGTTCTTGTCTTGCACTCCTTACCAGAATTGAGGAGCTCTTTTTAATCGCAACCTCCTTATAATGAGAGTATTTTTTCACCCTCCTTGAATCATGTGATCTCATTGAGATGATGACCACTAAAGACCAAAGGCCATAGGCCCCTAAACGAATTGAAAACCTGATTCTTAGAAAACCTTAGCTTGAATATAATACACTATCAAATTGGGTCTAATTGTCGTAAATAACATATCTAAATTATATTTTTGTATATTTTATTATTTTCTAATAAAAACAATAATTATAATTAACTAAATATTTCACTGGTTCAAAAAAAACTATTTATATATTACTCCTAAAAAGTAATTATTAAATACATTTATTGAAAATATTATTTTGATATTTTTTGTAATATTAATTAAGAATATGGAGTAGTAGACTTTAGCGGTATCTCTTGAGATATCGTCTCCTTGGGAGACATATATCAAATTCAACCCATTAAAGATTAATTCCTACTTATCGTATTCTTAATGTCTACTTGCATTATCCTTAATGCTTACTTATCCATTAAAGATTAATTCCTAGTTATCGTATTCTTAACGTCTACTTACATTATTCTTAATGCTTACTTACTGTATTCTTAATGCTTACTTTCAATATTTTAAATGTCTATTTACTTTATTCTTAATAATTTTAAAAAATATATGATATAATGGATCGACCCAATTAGAGATTGTCTCTTAACAAGACGATGTCTCACATTTGTGTTAACTACATGGAGGTAGGGTTCTTTCAAAAAAAAAAAAATACACTATTTGGAAGTAGGGTTTAAGTGTTTAACCGACTCCTGCTTTGAACACAAAACATATAAAAACCAATTTTTAAATCTTTCTAATTTCTCAAATTTGAAACTGTAACTTCTAATTGATAAAGAGGAAGAAGAAAAAATCAGTGAAAAGAGATGGATGATTCAAAAAAGAGATCAGTTGAAGAACATAGTGTTGATTTCAATGATTATGACATTATTAAAGAAGGAGAAGCTGAGATTCTTATGCAATCTAAGAATAAAGTCTTTTTCAATAAAACCCAGGTTTGATTTTACAATTTTTTTGTTTAATTTTTATTTTGGGTTTATATATAAAAATAGAGAGGTGAAAAATTGATTTATGGATAGTGAATTTTGTGAACTGTAATTGTATTCATTTTGCGATGCCTGGGAAATAAATTGATGCACATCAATAGTTGTAAGAAATTCAATCGGAAATTTAATCATAATGTTTTGTTTGCATTAACAAAATGTTAATGTATTAAGTCTTGATCAATCATATAGAAAGATTATTGCTTTATAAGTTTGGTTGTTAGATTGAAATCTTGAAGTTTATGCAATCTCTGCTGGGCCGGGCTGCGCTGTTCTAGGCATGTGGAAGGTGTTTGATTTACTAGTTTACATTACTTTTTGTAGTTTAAATTGCTTGTTTTTAGGGCTCATAGTATGGAAAAAATGTAAAATAATCGGGGCTTACAAAATTAGTGTGTATTTATGTTCCGCTCTCGATCTTTGCTCATCCTAGATGGTGCCATATGTGTTAGTTTAGATGGTGTCAAGAACCAACTCAATAAAAGTTTAAGTAGATGGTTCAAGCCCCAGGGACCATGATATCTTATATATCTAACATGCCCTCTTACACGAGAATCCTTTGAGCTAAAAGTGTGGATGCAACACAAGTCATCCCCTATCTGGCACTAAATATTCAACTTTAAGCTGCGGGCTAAGGCCTTATATACTCTAATAGATGGAGCAATATGTGTCATTGTCAATTCTTGGGGATTGAAGGGTAGTATATTGATTTAGCTTGTGACAATTGACTAGCAAGCGTTAAAGAGGGTACACTAGTACATTTGCAAATTGAATGAGTTTCTTTGGTTACTTAGATGATATTTGTTTAAAGTGCAAAAATGGGGGAGTGCTTGATCGATTTTTGGGATGGATGTGTGCTTGGTTGTGTGTCCTTAATTGGTGTATTTCTATGTGATTCAGGTTAACAATAGGGATCTTTCAATCGCTGTTTTAAGAACATTTATAAACAAACGTAAAGAAGAGCATGAAGCATTTTTGTCTAGGAAAGCCAAGGGCGGACTTGGAACATTTGAGGGAAAATCTGATGCTTTTGTTTCTAAAGAGAATGGCTCAGCAGAGGTTGATCGAGAAACAAGTAATAGCGTTCATGATGGTGATGCACCGGAAGCCGCCAAGCTTATTGATGTTTCCTTAGGAAATGTAGGTGAACCAAGCAATGGCGTAGGAGTGAAAGCTCAACGGGAACTAAAGCCACCTAGAGTTCTCGAGGTATTGGACTTGGATTTTGTTTTTGGTGAAGATATTGAATATGCTGTTCTTTTATGGAAAAACTTACAATAATACCAATTTTTGATTAACCACGAATAACAACAACTTTAGGGTTTTTTTCCTAGAATAATATCAACTTTTGTTTGTTAACTAATTTAACAATTTTTTTGTCATATAATCTCCTATAGTTTGATTTTTAACATATTGGAAATATTTTAGGGAAATACCCCTTAGTTGGTATTATTCATAGTTAATCAAAAGTTGGTATTATTGTAGGGAAATAAGCAATAAGTTGTATTATTCCTGGTAATTTTTCCTTCATTTACTTATGTAACAGACATTAGATGTGTGTTTTTTATGCCATTGAGATGAATCTTTCTCGATTTTAAATCTTTAGGCTTTGTCCGCGTCTGGTTTAAGAGCTCTAAGATATGCCCGCGAAGTAGAAGGGATTGGTCAAGTTGTTGCCTTGGACAATGATAAAGGTAGTATAGTTGTAGCTTAGTTTTATCTCCGCATATCAATATTTTGTCTTAATAGACTAATCTTCTTGAAATTTATCTATAGTCCTCATTGATGTGGTAGTGATAGTTTATATCTGTTTTTATGCAGCTTCTGTTGAAGCATGCCGGAGAAACATAAAATTTAATGGTTCACTAGCATGTTCGAAGGTGGAATCTCACCTAGCTGATGCTCGGGTTTATATGCTTACTCATCCAAAAGAATTCGATATGGTATAGTTATATTAATTGATACCTTTTATAGCCTGGTTGTAAATGCTCTAGTATGTATGAATAGATAAGATTTCTTCTTCATGTACATGATTTGCTGATTGCCTTGCAAATTGCGAATAGAAAAAAGCGAATCATGGTTGATTATAGGCTATTTTTGAACCATTTTGAGTGAATTGTGAATCCAAAAGGTGAACTAACTAGTGGATTATGTTTCACTGTTCTGGAGCTAACAAAAGGCTATTTATTTCTCTTTGTGTTTTTTGATTTTAATTGTGGAGCACTAATAACTGTTTCGGATTTGCTTCTAGGTTGATCTTGATCCATATGGTTCACCGTCTGTGTTTTTGGACTCGGCTGTTCAATCTATTGTTGATGGCGGTATGCTTATGTGTACAGCCACAGATATGGCAGTATTGTGTGGGAATAATGCAGAAGCTTGTTATTCTAAGTATGTAGTTTGTACCATTTTTGTTGAACTCCACAATTATAAGTGTATTGGATGTAGATTGTATGATGTAGTGTTGGCTCATTCTGATAGGTATGGATCGATTCCGTTGAGAGCTAAGTATTGTCATGAAATGGCTTTGAGGATTTTGCTTGCTAGCATTGAGGTATCGAGCTTGAACTATCTTCTCATTTAGAGAAACGTTTGAATATGGAACAAACATTTTTCGTTGGATGCTTTTTGTACTTTCCAAAAGTTTTTTTTCATACCAGTTGTCAATTATATTGGACTATTGTAAAACGGCTCATCAAATCATATGTACTTCTTATGAATATGAAGTTACAGTTGATGCTTGCTTCCAAAGGATCGATCGGAAACAACCTCGTTGTTAATAAACAAGGGTATAACAATGTCACAAGGGTAAGGTTGTATACGTCTGAACCCCCAAACCTCACTCTTGGTGAGAGCCACTTTATGGCATTAGAATAATGAAATGTTGTTGTTGAATTACCAATTGGCCTTTTGTAATTAAAATGCAATGGAAATTCATCAAAATTATGCACAATTACAACTCTCTACAAGCTTATTTGCACTTAAATAACGTATAATCTAGACCGGAAGAGCTCAAAGTGAGAACCAATATCTATTAGTAGCAATAGTCTTTCCAGTACAATATTGAACTCTCGACAAGCGTATTTGTAAACATATCTCTTCGATTCTAAGGAATTCATGTATGACAAGCAATAGACAATACACCGATAAAGCAGTAGCTCGTAGCCTTATACTGCTGTAGAAACCATGCTTTTTCGTGCATTTTATGGGCTTCGTGTTGCCTCTAGATATTTGATGTATTGGCTTAGGCATAAGCGTAGGCATTATATGTGTATGTATATGAGAGCAACCTAGTGTTCATAGGAAAGAACACAAGATTTACAGTTTACTTAATTTCTTCATATATATTCCACTTGGGCTGATACTTTACTGTATTATGCAGAGCCATGCAAATCGTTATAAACGCTACATTGTTCCCGTGCTCTCTGTCCAGATGGATTTTTACATTCGAGTTTTTGTTCGCATATACAGGTTGGTAAAATATCCTTAACTAATTTATGATTCGGGCTTCTGATTCAACTAGCGTAACTAGTTCAAAGTCTCGGGCAATGGTACCAAGACCTGAGATGAATCCCACCCTCATCACTGTTTTTTTTTTTTTTTCTGGTTCCATATATTTGAAAACTTTACGATGTTAGCTTAGGGGGCTTATTATGTCGCTTGGCTCTTCACTTTTAGCTTTTGATCGTTCCTTTGAACTCTTGATGAGTATATGATATATGGCAGTTCGGCTAACCTTATGAAGGAGACTCCTCTTAAGCTATCATACGTTTACCAATGTGTTGGATGCGATTCTTTCCATCTACAGCCTCTCGGGAGAACTGTATCCAAGGTATTTGCCTAGTCATCCAAATATTTAGGTTCAATATCTATATCTATTGATCTTCTTTTCAAAGATTTTGGGGCATCTGTTTATATGAGACCGTCTCACGGTGAAAATGGGCCCACACAAGCAGCCCAAATCATTTATATTTTAAAAAAATTTGATTAACTTAAGCTTAATTTGGCAGATAACTGCTGTCATGTTTAGAGTAAAAATAATAAACTGTCTTTAGTCTTAATAAACAATTTGTCTAAAAAGAATGGATAGATGCATGAATGCTCATCCATGTTTATTATATATCTTGCTCGTTTTTTACATCTTTCGAAAGTTCATCTTATCTGTTTTGGATTTTTTTTCCTTGTGTATATAGAACAACAGTGTGAAATACTATCCCGGCTATGGTCCTATCGTCCCACAAGAATGCACTGATTGTGGTAAGCGATTTAACATGGGCGGCCCTATTTGGTCAGCTCCGTTACACGATCAAGAGTGGGTGACTACATTACTATCGGACGTCAAACCTATGAAGGAGCGATATCCTGCTTATAATCGCATTATTGCATTGCTGACGACTATCTCAGAGGTAAATTTTCTTCGGGAATGTAGTTCTCAAACTATCTCGAAAGGAACGTAAAATTGGAATGCCTTAAATTGATTGCCGGGCTTATGTTTCTTTGTGTTTAACCTCTCGTGCAGGAGCTGCCTGACGTTCCATTGTTTTTAAGTTTGCATAACCTCGGTGGAACACTGAAATGCACCTCTCCGTCAGCTGTTATATTCAAATCAGCAGTATTGAATGCTGGGTATCGCATATCCGGAACACACACAAGCCCGTTGGGTTTGAAAACCGATGCACCCATGAGTGTCATTTGGGACATTATGCGTTGTTGGGTAATTTTTCGGATACTTTCCTAAATTGCATATTGTCATAGTGGTTGCTGTTACTCATCTGGGCCCTCGGGTTTTTATGTTTATAAAGCACTCTAACTCACCATTATTTCGGTTTAGGTGAAAAACCATCCGATTAAACCTCAGCCTTCAGATCAATCTGGAACTGTGATACTCTCCAAGGAACCTGAACTTCAGGTAAACAACCTCACTTTCTAAGTTCGATCATATTTTGTCGAGGTACATATCAAGGCATAAAATGTGATTATTTAAAATGGGGTACTAATCAATGTACCATGATTCGCCAACTAATTCGTCTTTTGAATTTGAGATTCGCTTAAAATAGAGCATAATTCGCTTATTTCGATTCGCAATTCGCGGGGAGATTAGCGAATCATGTGACATTGGTACTAATATATGGGCACTAGTTTAGTTTGCTGAAAACGATGATGGGGTGTTAGGTTTGCACCTCAAACCGTCCTTGCGACTTTTTGGTTCTACTCATTGTTCTCATTCTATGCTGAATATACCAGGCTAACTTTACCAGAGCAGTCGCCTCTCTCAGCCAGGCACAGACAAAGAAAGTTGCTCGTTTTCTTCCAAATCCAGAAAGACATTGGGGACCTAAGGTTCGGGCAGGCCGCCAGATTACCAGCAAACATGTATCACTTTTGGGTCCTGAGGCCATTAACGGTTCAGCCAACCATGAAGAAGATGAAGAGCCTGATGCTAAGCGTCCCAAAACCGACACTAATAATGCTTCTAATTCTTAATTATGCTAGAGATTTGAGCTAATTGTTGTAACGTTTTAATATGTTGAAACGATCCATGGTTCATTAACGAAATTTTGACTCAAATTATAATTAGTATTGAAAGTTAAAGTTCAGTAGACTTATCTTTTTACCCATATAACGTACGTTTGATTTTCACCACCTACAAAAAGTATTAAAATTTTCTTCTCTATCGTCTGTAGAGGATGATCCAATCTTATTTGATCAAAAAACAAAATAATGAAGAAATATAACCCAACACAAAGATAGAAACTAAAATTTATTGTTCTAAAGCTCATGGCCCCACAAGGTTTAAAGTAAATAACAAATTATGATTCCTGAAATTTTGAAGATGTAAATGTAGAATGTGAGCCTATTAGTAACCTCAATACTTCATATGACATAAAAAAAATCTGAATTGAACATAAAAATGTTATTGATCAAATCTACTTGGCGTTGCCGTTAGGCAACTTGGAGCTAGGTGGGTTGAGCTCGTCCCATGCATCGATCCATGTGATCATGGCATCCGCAAGCTGGTCGAAGTAAGGATCGATTTTCGCTAGCTTATCTTTGACTTGCTTGGAGAGCTCTTTGTAGCATTGTTGAACTGTGGTGCACTCTTGTGGAATGACAGCAGATTGGAAGAATGGGATGATCTCTTCTTGCCAAAAAATGCCTTTGTATTCTTTCCTTAAGTTTGTGAAAGGGTTGCTAGCCTTGCTGTGAAAGATGTAGGGGAGACCGGTTTTCACTCCTAATCCCAAGTGATCACAAATGACCTACACGAAATCGTAACAAAGATATATCGTTAAGTCATACACACAACCACTGAAACTGATATATCGGTTCATGGGTCTTTTGGTTTCATTTGCAGCCATTGCTGGTCATTATCTGGGGTCTTACTGGCCACAACCTGCGTATCAATTTTGATAAATATGTAGTCTGTTGTCGTTTAACCATCCCAAGACCCTGACCGTAGTTTCTATAAGCGGTATATATACTAGGTATGATGGCCTATCATTATGACTTATGAGGATCTCTCTCGAGCCGGAGACTGGCCGCATCCTCCTTCATAGGTATGGGTTTCCGCCTTCCTTCCCTTCCCAGACCCTAATCATTGTTTCCTAAGGGCATGATACACTGGGTACGATGACGATGATGATAATGATAAATTTGAAGGAGAAATATTACCTTGACACACCATCCAGCCCACATATCATCGTAACGTCCAATGGGCTGACCATCGCCCATGAGACCGAAGTACATGGCAGGTCCGATAAGCTCACGATCGAAAGCCAAGTTCATACCACACATGGGGAACAATGTACCCTTTGGGATAGTCAAAACTGCATCCACATACCTATAAGATACATAACCAAAGGATTAATTGAAAACAACTTAAGATTGTGCAGTCGAACGAGTGAAGAACTGTTGTGCTAGGAAGGCACCTTTTGTTCCTCTCGAGGGGTTTGACAAGCTGAGTTGGTGCATCATAATCAGGGATATTAAGCCACAAACCATGAGAAACAGCAGTTGGAACACCCTCGCGCAAGCTAAAGGGGTATCCCCGAACAAAATCAGCACCATCACGAAAAGGATCGTACAATGTGTTGAAGAAGAAAGGTGTTGAAGGGCTCAAAAGGTTCTTGATGTGCTGATCTAGCGCGTTAATGTCATGGCCGGATGGGTCCTTGGCAACCTATAGCTCGAACGAACAGATTTACGTAACATACATGACCAAGGGATTCCAGTTAGGTGACACCAATGGAAGACAAAGATCACATATTGAGAAGAAATTATAAGTTTGTAAACAAAACTATAACTAGTAATACAACAGTGAAATTTAAGCAACAACATTTGATTACTCCAATGCTATTAAATGGCTCCCACCTAGGTAGAGATTGGAGGGATCAAATATACACAACCATACCTTTGTTAACAAAAACAAAGAGGTAGTTCCGAATCGACCCTTGAAGGCAAACATTATCAACAACTTTACATTCACATATAGGTGTTCATTCTGGTCATCGAGTCAATTTCGGGTCAGGTATTTCGGGCCGGTTTGAAATCAGATTTTGTGTCCACATTGATTTTTACATCATTTAAATTCATTTTAAAGACGGTTTCGGTTTCAAGGTCGGATAAATATTGGGTCATCAAATCCATTTTAAGCACTCTGATTCACATATATGTAAAATATAAAAATACACATAATTTAATGAGTCATTTTTGATATGAAATTCATTATTATAATAAAAAATATAAATCTTTGGCCTTATTGAACACGTAACAGTGACCTTTAATCTTTGTAAAATAAGACTATCTCCATCTCTAAGGTCAAGATTAATGAACATTTTAGTCAACAGAATTAAATTCCTTAATAAGTTGAGTGTAGGAGTTAATTAGCGTACTTCATGGGTACAATTAAATGATATTAATAGCCCAAATAAATGTTATTAATAGCAAGATTAATAAAATGATTTGTAGTGTAAATTTCATAAAATATATCGTGTCATCTTTATGGTTGTGAAACTTTTGAATATAAATTTTTTTTTCTTTTTTATTGTGACCTAATACTACATTTTAAAATAGTAATACATTTTAATGGATTTTGTGATAAAACGAGACAATTAAATCGAACAAATATGTCCATTAAACTTGTCAAGAGATTTTGTCAAAAAAGAAATTCTTTTTATATACATTCGAACTACGATTGATCATATTCCTCTTTATTGAGAAATTGAAGAAGTTATACAAGGATTTTATCAAGCCTGCTCATAGTATACTTAACCATATTGTACCTAAGGTACGTAATTCTTCAATCCCAGCGTACTCTCAATTAAAATTGGAATAAAATAAATACATCTTTAGTCATGGAACACATATGGTGCACAAGAAGAGTATTTTAAGGTGCACAAGAAGAGTATTTTAAGGTGCACAAAAATGTATTGATTTGACTTTGATTTGACTTTTGTAATAGTAATAGAATATCATGCAATATTTGGAAAATGAGCTATGAATTTAGTTCTAAAAATACACAACAAACACAAAAACAATATTAAAGCATTTTTACGTGATCAAAACAAATCAACAAAATTCATATGAAAATATAAAAGTAATTATCATGAACCATTAGTCTCAGTTAGTGAGTTCATAACACATTAATCATCAAAATTTTCGCACAAAGCAATTATAGATACAATTATCCAATATTCCAATTTACTAATTAATAAAATTTCATTACAAGAATGTCAAACAACAAACCCACTACCCAATTCAAGTCACAAGTGCAAAAAATCAATAAAATTTATACTTATTAGACAAATATTCCCATATTCATATTATATTATATTTGACGGAGCTTGAATAATGAGTAAATTAACGTGACAAGCAAAAATGTATGATTAATTCTTTCTCCCATTACGTTTATATTATTTAGCCTCAACCCGAATTAAAATTTTTTTTTTCAATAAACCCAATTGGAAAAAACCAAAGAAATAATAAAATAAATCAAAATTAACTTAAAAAGTTATTGAAAAAAAAAACTTACGAAACAATCATCATCAATGGTGTAAATATACTTCTTCTTGGAAACCATATAACCAAAACAACGGCAAGCAGAATCTTTGAAAGAAATACAATTAGATTTAGGACCCAAAATTCTATTAATATCATCTCTATTATAAAGTTCATAATCAAATCCTTGAGGAACCCTAATTTTTTTTGTAGGATCACCATCTTGTACAATGATCAAATGATATGGTTCAAAAAATGGCCTCCACATTTCAAGAAAATCAAGGTTTCTAATTGTGGGTATCACAATATCAAGCTCATCTTTCAGCAATGGAGTTGCAGAAGTAGCCATTGATGAACAGAAAAAAAACAGGGGAAAACAAAAAATTTCTAGAGAGAGAAAGTAGAAAGTTTTTTTATTGAGTTTAGAGTTTTGGATGATTGAAATTTATAGAAGTTTGGGTTTTTTTTTTGTGTTTTTTTTTTGTTTTATATTTTGTTGATGGAGGGAAAAGGGATTTATTTATTTATTTATATTGGGAATAAATTAATAGGGATGTAAGAAAGGTGTGAGAGGTATGTGATTTGGCTTGTGAATTCTCCTTGAATTAAGATTTTTTGGGGTGGGAAGGAAAAAGCCTAAATTAAGGTAATATATTTCATGGTTTTGAATTTATTGGAAAATATTGTTTACATAAATGGAAATTAGAAATTTTGGATACGAAGAGGTAATTAATTACTTTATATAGAATTTTAGTGAGATGATTTAGGTGAATTAATATGAGTGATCTTTGAGCTAAAATAGGAAAGAATGATGATATTATATGAATGGATGTAATTAATTAAAATAATTAATTAATTATTGATATTATTAATACTCCACAAGATTAATGATTGGAGAATTTTTGAACTAGAAGGGTAAGGGAATCTTTGTCTGATTGTTTCATAAGAGCCTATATTGTTGGATGGATCATGGAAAATGCCATCTATCATTAAATTTCACATGATTTCAACAATGATAATAAGTTTGTTTTATTTAGTTGAATTCACATTAAAAAATAAAGTAATTTAATTAACAAAATTAATTTAAAACAATAGAGATGAGTTCGACTAAAAAAATAGAATACTACTTTATGAATTAAAAGGCTATTTAATAGATGAATTTTGATTTTTTAATTAATTAAATGAGGTAATATACATAATTGTACATTATTTAACTTTTCTCAAAATATTTTGAAACTTATTTGTTTACACACAAATTTATGAGCAATATTTTTTTAACCTAAAACCTGAATTATAGAGACTAGATTTTTGATATTAAATGTATAACATAAAACATAAAATCTATAATAATAATATTGTTTACATCTTCAATATTCTTCAGTGTATAATTTGTTGATATTTTTATATTATGTCTTAAAAATTTGATAACAAATATCTAAATTAGACTCTAAATACTATGCTATCTCAATCAATATAGATGTAATTAAAACATTTATAATGTTGTCTCAATTTGAAGTGAGTGTCACTTTCCTTAATTCTTCTTTTCGTTTAGACTACATTGTAATAAAAAAAATTCATTTATTTTATCACTTTTTCCCTACCAATAAAACATACTGCCTCCGAATCATTTTAGTTGTCTCATTTCCTTATTTGGCAAAGTCATTTTAGTGTCACATTTCTATTTTTGTCATTTTTTTTAACCTAAATATCCTTAGTTCACACACGTAATTATGAATATACTTTTATATACCTTACTTACCCAACTATCCTTCACTACTTACCCTTCACTATTTACCCTTTTTAATAGACCTCACACCATCCTTAATAATCGTGTCCAAGCAAATGAGACAACTAAATTGGTTCGGAGGGAGTATTTACTATCTTTAGAATTTTTTTCACATTTATTCTAAAATTTATTGAGAGTAAATGAAAGAAAAAGATTTTAAAAAGTGCCGAAAGAAATACTTTGATACATTTAAAGCTTATTTCAATTTTCATGTGCTTTGTTTCATGTTTCTTGTCAAGAATCAAGATTGTACTGCTTAGTAGTACAGATTTGTTGTGGTTGTATTTAAAGAAGTTTTCTTTTTCTTACAAGAATTATTGCTCTATTTAAGAAAATTGAACTCCTATAGACTATATCCCAACTCCCAATTTATAACTACTTTTATTTTTTAAAAATTAATGTGGATGTTATTTAGTAAAAAAATAGGGGATGTTATTTATATTTACAAATTATAATAATATAATAATGATAGCGTGGCTTTCCTAAACTTCAAATCACCCTAACTATCAAAGTTAAAGAAGTATTGGGCAAAATAAATAAATAACAAATGAAGCTAAATCAATTTGAAGGGGGCAACTACAAATAATTATCAAATTTTTTATGGAACTGGTTTGTTAAAAAAACACTAAAATTCTTATGAAAATCAAAAGCAGTTAGATGTAAATCGAAACATGATTTAATATTATTTCGAGTTCGGATCAATTTCAAATCGTTGAGTTAAACTTTATTATTACACGTTTGGGCTGAATCAATTTTGTATGTATCGAATATAAATAGAGTTTCATTTGTTACGTAAGGTACTACTATCACAAAATTTCATTGGCCAGCTAATTAGAGTATTAATATAACATTGACCACTTTCAATAAGCTTTAGGCCGATTTGGAAACCGAGTTAGAGCAATCGGCCATAATGCGGACTGAACTATTAAATAGACAAATCAGATTGATTTCGATTTCAGTTTATAATTAGTGAAATCTAACCGTTTTTTACCGGTCGATCCACCTCGACTACATGTTGACTTAAGGTCGCCCTAAGACAAGCATAAAATAACGAGTACATTGAAAAATCAAAGAGTGAAAGTAAACCACAAGTTAGGCTACGTTTGGACTTACAAATTGAAAGGAAAAGGAAGAAACTACCATGATTGAAGGCTATCTTATGTTATGGTGTGGTAGAATTGAATTGGTTTTATTGACTTTGTCGTATTTTAACATTTAAGGAGTAACTTATGGTGTGGTTCTTGGGAGACTCTTTTCTTATTTGTTAACCATCATACTACGACTCAAACTATTTGCCAACCTTCTAAATATAGTTTATTTTTAGAAATTGACTCTCAAGCGTATAACTTATAAGTCAATAAGATAAAGTAATAGTGTGACAATTTTTTAATAAAAAATATGATGTAATGAATGACACCAATAACGATGTTGATACATATTTTAAGGTGATTTTTAATTACGTTTGAATACCGAATTGAATTTTTTAAAAAAATAGACACATTCTCGCATTTAAAGGAGAGCATAAAATTTTGAAAATTTGATCAAAAGGAAACATGCACTTTGATATATGTTGAAAATGAATGACGCTTATGACCAATTTTTATGGGAAGAAGAACACTACCATACGTGTTAGAGGTCTTATAAGTCAATAAGTTAGTCGGAATGAGTAACAGTACCACTTTTTTAAATATATGTTGAAAATGAGTTTGAAAAGAAAATATTTGATTTTTAAATGGTTATTTTCACATAAAAATTTAACTAATTTTTATTTTTACAAGTAACCATTTTTAAGGGTAGACAACATATTGAATAATTTTATAAACTTTTCCTTTCAAGGGTTATATATATCTTTAATTTGGAAATTAATACAAAATTATATTTTGGTTTATATTTGATTTTGATGTTTCTATAACATGCATAAAATTAAAGTCAATTGAAGTAAATACATTGAATGAGTGTATTGGTCAAAAGAAAAATAATTGTATCCTTCTTGATAATAATTCCTCTCAACTTAAATTGGTTTTCCAATTTGTATTGAATTAAGTATGCATCTTTTTCATCTCATTTTAATAACATTTTTGAGATTTCTAATTTTCTACCCTAGAAGTACACTATCATATGAGTATATCTTTAGCTACCATTTTGTTTTATTTGTTTTGTTGCTTGTATATTAAAAGAAAATGTGAGCTAATTAATTTAGAAATTACTTCACGTTACAAAACATACTTTATGTTAAAAGTTTAAATGACATTAATTAATTAATTAATTAATATACATAATCCGTTATAGTTTTTCCAAGTAACTAGAGGTGTTCATTCGAATCATCGGTATTTCGGAAGTACAAAATCGGTTCTTATGTCTATATTGATTTTTACATAATTATAAATTCATTTTTTAAGCCAGATTAAAGTCAAATAGATTATAAGGCCAGATAAATAACAGAGTATATGTCTGTTTTGAATACCTCTACTATTGACATTCATCGATATGAGTTAAGACATCAACATATTTGATACACACATGTGTTTGTATAGACAAAATTAAGTTCTCAAGTTATTATCTTTAGTATATAATGTTTACGTGATTATTATCGATTTAGTTATATGCAACGTACTTTTTTATACGCCAATATTTTGAGATCGAAATTTCATTTATACATATATTTTGAATCAATTCAATTGTCACTATTATTATTTTATATTATATATTATATAATTCAATATTAATGAGAGTTTTAATTAATAAATTCAGATAATAATTTAGACTTGTGCCTAAATTCTTCGTGCTTGGAGTATGACATCAAAGATAGATAGAATTCTAGTAACTTCCCACTTCGTCATTTTGATTCAATGTGCAACAAATGGCCCTTCAAAATCTTTCACATAGTCAACAGTTAGTTTATATCACACAAATCACTACAGATATATGATGACTATTTATTTGATTATCTCACGGTATGATAATTACTAAAAGTGATTATTTTAAATATAAAAATAAATATTTTATTTAATTTGATTGGACACATTAATTTTTAATTTAAATTTGTATAGATATTTTTGGTGCATGTCCACTTAAGAATCCTTTTACCTTTTGGTGCAATGGTCGTCCACTTCAACAACTATGATCAAGTATAATCCCACCATGAAAGTTGTTCTAGAAGCCCAATGCTTGCTAGAATGAGCCTATATTTCTTGACATACAAGCACTTTGTGGAAATCACCAATATAGCCCAATAGTGTATAATGGGCATCAAACCTTGTTATCATCTTGAACCCAAATTTTTTCATTCCAAAATATTAATGATAAATTTTATAGAAAATTTGAAAAAAATAAGACATTTTATTAACTTTAGTCAAAAAATAAGCTTTGTTCAAACTTTAATCCCAAAATAAGTGTCTTTGGTCCCAAAGCTAAGGTCGGCATATAGTCGCTATTAGTAACAACGAATTAATTGTTGCTGAAATTTTGAGTGAAAGATTAAGTTGTTGTTACTAACAGCGAAGTATTGTGTTGACTGGTCAAGAGTGTTGTTGCTGTTAGTAACAGTGACCTTATGCGTCCCTAAGTATCAGCAATTCTCCTTCTTCCTCATTTCACCCAACTTCGTTTCACAGTCCTAACCCACGAAAATCTCCCTCTTCTTCCCACCATTAAAATCAACTTTAATCCTTCAATTAATCTCATCAAATTCCAAGTCTCTACTACTAATTAGTTCTGTCATCTTACTACATTCACTTCAGGTAATAATTTTTTTTTCTTTTTTCGAAAATATAGTGTTTATATTTCTTCATCAACTTTCACATAAATGCAGGTTCATAAACTTGCAAATTAATTACTACTTCTTGGTGATCTATAGCTTATTAAGGTACCTTTTTATTATAAATTTTTTAGTTCTTTTTGTTTTTAAAAAGTATGTCATTTATAGTGGTCATTTACACTTAAACTCTATAAATATGTCAAATGTAGTTATTATTTGCCATGATCTTCATAATGAGCTTGTTTGTTCATGAATTTAATATAGAAAATGTTTGAATTTAATGTAGAAAATGTTTGAATGCAAACCCAAAATTTGTAAATTATATATATGTATTTATGCAGTCAATAATCAATATGCCTTGTTTTTAAATGTTGTTATGAATGTTGTGAACTCTAGTTGTGAGGGTTGTTGAACAATGTACTTGCTTTCTTATGAACTTGATGGGGATGTTGATTTTGTACTTATTGTTGTAGAAATGGCTTCATTTCATGTGACTGTTGTATGTTTTTGGAATGGTTCAATTCGATCAAGTAGTAGCAATGTTAAGCATGTTGGAGGAAGACGTAAACTATTTGCATGCAACTCAAACATGGATTTGAATGAATTTAAACATCTTATATGCTCTAAGATTGGCATTGACACCACAAGAAGTACTATTAATGTAAGTTTTAAATACAATATGAGTGGAGAATTGTTAGCTCTTCCGGTTGAGGATGAGGAGGCTATAGATGCAATGTGGGAGTATTCAAAGTCTACCTCTATTCCTTCTTTAGAGTTATATGTAGAAGAGGTATCCCTAGGGAATCAAGATGTCAATGTTTTAGAAACAAATGCAGTCCTGAATGTAACTTCTTCTCCTCCTTCTCCTACACCTTTCTCTACCCAAGAAACCCAAAATCCCATTATGCCATCTTCTTCTTCTCCTTCTAATGAACCCAATCAACTTAAACTTCAAGTCTCAAATGATGATACGATTAACTTAGAAGATACAAATGAGTCTTGGGATGATGTTAATAGTGAGAGTAATGAATTCGTTGAAGCTCCTTCTGAGGACGATGTGGGTGTTGATGAGGAGGCTCCAATTAATGACATGACCTTAGGTAACATTCCAACAATCGTTGCTCCTACACCTTATGCCCTAGTTCCCCCTTTAGATGAACACGTTGAGGACAACTCTTGGATATCTTAGGCATGTGATACAACCTATTCCGATGAAGGAGAGTTTCAAAAGGGTATGATGTTTGATAACAAGGATGCCTTGTTGGACACTGTTAGATTGTATCATATTCGTAGGAACGTTGAGTACCGAACTGAGACTTCAAATCAAACCGTGCTTATGTTGAAGTGTAAAAGAGGGTGTGCTTGGAGGCTAAGGGCTAGGAAGAGCTCCTATTCATCTACATGGGAAATTGTTACATATAAAGGGAAGCATGGGGGTTGTGTATTAAGTACTGAAAATGTGTCAGCTGAACATATTCATTTGACATCAGCCGTGATTAACAATGTTATTAGAAATTGTGTTGCTGAAGACCCATCAATTAAGGTCTCTGTGGTACGACAAATGGTGAAAGACTAATTTGGTGTCGAAGTGACCTATAAGCGGGCATGGTGTGCTAAAAAGCAAGCCCTTCTCTCCATCTATGGGACATGGGAAGACTCTTATCCTCTCCTTCCACGCTTCTTGAAAGTAATGCAAGTTTCTAACCCCGAGACTGTAGTTGAGTGGTTCTTTAAGAAAGATAATGATGTTGGTGTGTACGTCCGTCCTAGTATTAGAACTTTCCAGCGTGTATTTAGGTATCCAATACAGAGACCATATGCACCAGGCATCCCGACTCTGCTCCGTGGCAGATTGACGCACGGATCATTTCTTTCATTCAGTGAGTGAGGTTATACGACTTCTACCTCATCGCTTATGGGTGAGTGGATCGGGCTTCAGTCACAGCTTTAGTAGAGCGGTGGCGCCAAGAGACACATATCTTTCATCTACCTCTAGGTGAAGCTACTATCACTTTACTTGACGTAGCTGTGCTTACACGGCTTCCCATCGAGGGACATGCCGTCTGTACCGTTGGACGCCGACTCGATAGTTGGCGAGATATAGTTCATAGGGTCTTAGGAGTCCGACCTCCCCCAGAGGTATCCAAAGGGAGTGGGTTGCGCGTAACATGGCTTGCGCAGAACTTCTCGCACCTCCCTGAAGGTGCTGATAAGGCTACCATTGTGAGATACGCCTTACTCTTATATCTAATTGGTGTTGTCTTGTTCTCCGACAAGACTGCCAATAGAGTACAGCTTTTGTACTTGACATTGCTTGATACGCCATAGGAGGTCATCTCCGGTTACAGCTGGGCATTCGCAGCCCTAGGTTATTTGTACAGGAGACTATGTGACGCTTCACAGAAGAACGTGAAGGAGATCGTTGGGCCCCTAATTATTCTCCAGGTAATACTAACTTTACATGTTATTGATTTGTTTTTTAATTTGTTCTTATGTTTCGTTTACTTACTTATATCTGTAATTTATAGCTTTGGGCGTGGGAGCACATTCTCATTGGGCAACAGATGAGGAATGTGGGACGTGGTGCATTTGCGCCACCAATTCTTCCACCACCAGATGTGCCATATGGATCGCGGTGGTCTTTTGATAGACGTACAAGGACTCACACAAGATCTGGCGTGGGCTTCTATCGCGATCAATTGGATCTACTTCGAGCTAACCAGGTAAAGGCTTCACTTACTAGTCTTGTAACTATCATATTGCGTAATTTATTAATTACATTTTCACGTGTAGTTTCGATGGGACCCTTATCCCGCTGGGGCATACGCTGCATTGCCTCAGCACTTAGAGATATTATCAGGGGTGTGGAGAGCATCTATGCCTTTGATATGCTTTGACATAGTCGAAGTACATCTCCCTGAGCGCGTACTGCACCAATTTGGAATGGTACAGGGCATCCCGCCGCCTTGTGACACTGAGGCGGAGTTCTATCACAGCTCACGCAAGGGTCGGGAACCCAAGAACTGGTTTGAGATCAATTGGCGCCATATCGCTCGTTGGGATCACAGGCTAGAGCTACTGGCCCAAGATGCGCCGATCGATGCTATAGCCGCACCTACTTCGGTGGATTACATGCCGTGGTTCCTCTCCATCACTTGTCGATGGATGACACCACGAGGTATCATCGTAGCCATCCAGTACGCTCCCGCAGCATCGACGATGACATAGTTTGTAAATATTCTTCCATGTTGATTATTATCCATAGAACTTACATATTATAGATTTCATTAACTCCAAATTGAATGCAGGCACAGGGCATTACAGCTGTCATCAGCTCCAGCCAGGAGGAGTCTGTACAGGAGATTGCCGAAGTCATACTCTTAGGGACACAGTTTCAGCTCTTCATTCCAGAAGTCGTTGTGCCTAACACCACTATGGACGCTCAGGGGTCATCTCCTCATCATGCCGACGTTCATCTTGAGGAGGTAAACTTAACGTGCCCCGACTATGGTGCCGGGTCCTCACAGGGTGCTGGATCATCCCAGTATCAATCACCTCCCCTACCCGAGCGTCATGCGATTGCCTCTTACTATCGTAGGAGGCGTCATAAACCGTCACAGTTAGAGAGGGTACAGGAGGAGGATTAGCATTAGTATTGTTTTTACATATTAAACATTAGTAACGTTTTGTATATATTAAATATTTGTAACATGTGGACTGTTGTGTATATTTTGTGATATATATGTAGATGTGTATATGTTTATCGTATTATCATATGTTTATTATGCTACCTTCAAAATCGATTAACTAAAACAAGAATGATGGAGTTTGGATACAATGAAGTAGGGAAATGATGGAGTTATTTATAGAACATAATAACAATGGCTATTTTCAACTTCATAACGGCTATTTTTCAATTTTACAATGGCTAGTTTAAATCATACCTTAAAAAGTCAATAAAAGTCAAACATTTGTTCAATGTTAGTAATAGCGAACAGAAGCAAACCTAGTCAAACTAGGTCAAGCCTTTGTTCAATGTTACTAACAGAGAACAAATGTTTGACCAGGTTTGCTGTTGTTCGCTGTCAGTAACTTGACTAAATTTTTGACCATTTCCTTTAATTCGCTGTTAGTAACAGCGAGTATACACCAAGCCTAGTTTTGGAGCCAAGGACACTTATTTTGAGAAATAATTTTGAACGAAACTTATTTTTTGACTAAAGTTATTAAAAAGACTTATTTTTTTCAAATTTTGAATTTTATATAAGATTGTCTTATTATAAGGCTTACTCATATAAAAGAGTCAAATTAAAAATAAAGAGTATTTTTATATTTAATGTGAATGTTATAATTAATTTACTTGGAGTCTTGGACTATTTAGTGCAATTAAAATTATTTTACGTGAGACCGTCTTTGATAAGTGTGAATTAATAACCCATTGATTAAATCAAAACCAAAAAGTAAATATAAGCCCCTTTGCATTTTTTGCACCGAGATAAGGGTAAAGAATTTCCTAAAGACAAAGGTTGGTGAAATCTAATCCTCCTATATATGGTTAGAATCAAATTCTTATAAACTGAGTCTGTATAATTGGGCATTTCAAAAAAAAAAATAGTTTGTATAATTGGGCCATATACTATAATAACTTAATTTACTATTTTGAGAAAAAACAAAACTTAAGCGGCTAGCCAAACCCGTAATTGGGCCTACCACGAAGGTTCGGGCCAAAATCTTGAAAATCATGTAACCTTTTTATTGTTATAGGTAACTATAATGTCCCAACTTGTACTACTATCAATCTTCTCTCATTTTGGCACATTATATTGTCAATTTGTTATAATTGGTCCAATAATTGGAAAATATAAATTATGTCATTATAAGTTCATCCAATTTAATCCATGATAGACTATACATATATTGGACTTAATCATAATTACTAGTTTATTGTTGAGTTGGTTTAGCTTTCATCCAATTTGTGATGGAAGGTCACGGGATAAAATCTCACCCTCTTCTCATTGAAGTGGAATATATTTGCATCAGGTATAAGAAGAGTTTATATTGCATCTACATTTTTAATTTAAAGGACTCTCGTGTGAGGAATCATCATAAAATATAACATATTCCAGAATCTTTTAATTGAATTAGTTTCTTGACCCACTATAAAATAAAAAGAAAAAATTAGGGATACATGAAAATAGAGATACATATTTCACATAAATGTGAAATATTTTAGCCTACCAAATCTCACCTTATTTTTGTATGTTGAAGCGCTTTAATTTTTCTTCATAAAAGTTCATTCTCACCCGTTAATATTTGAAAGGGTGATATTAAGTGATCATCGAAAATTATGAATAAAAGCCATGTTTATGGAGGAGAGTTTCATTTCTATAACAATTACATCAAATATTTTATAAAATTTCAAATTAAAATATATTTTTACAAATATTTAATATGTATTATCAAACACTGTTAATTATAAAAGGTTGATACTCTGAAACACGAGTACACAAGTTAAAATGGTAGGGCATCACAAGTATTCCCCCAAGCTTCTTATCATAGGAAGAAAATTGTCCACAGTAACAACTTATGTTTCATATTCCTTCAACACTACATTGATTGTCATGAACCACTAACACAACAAACTTTCATAAATCAAGGGACTCAAAAATAATAAAACAACTTGCTACATTATCTTAATGGTGAAATTAAAGTACCTTCAACCATTTCTACATTTCACTAAGTGGTTCCCCTTAAATAAAATTCAATAAAAAATTTATTTTTTATTATTTTTGGTAGCAAACATCATCAAAACAAGGGTATCAAACATCATAAAAACATTTATTCATGGGAAAATACCCTTTAAATACAAAAAACACTTTTATTAATCTTAAATAAACCTCAAGTTTGTAAACGCCTTGACTAGAGGTCAATTTCGAGTTAGATTTTTCGGATCAGTTCAAAATCGAATCTTAAGTCCACATTGGTTTTTTCATCATTATAAACCATTTTGATCACATCTAGCCTTAACATTGTTTACGATCGAAACAGCATGCATGTTTTTTGAATTTGTATACGAGCAACTATTTATCTGTTATTTAACCTAGAACCTCTAAAAAGTCAAAAACAATCCTATTTTTAATTTATTTTTTTTAGAGAAGATATAGAAACAATACTTGTGATGTTGCACTTTCTTGTAACAAGATGGGCTTATTATGCTTCACCAATCAATACTAGCTTCTTACAACTTATCACTACTTTGATTAAGCTAATGTTTTATAATACTAAATCTCTTTTACGGGCTTAACTTTCCAGCCTACAAAATATGTTTATATAATAACTTAAGTTTAGTGCATTGATGATTATCAATTTGGTCTACTACTTATTGCCAAAGGATCAGATTCACTTTGGGAAGCACACTTAGAGAATATGGACAATTCTCTTTAAGCTAAGACCAGACTGTAAGGTTGCATTTGCTTCTGGGTCCTATATCCAGACTGTACTTAGGTCCCCATTAGATTTATACACCCAATCATGTATACTCTACATGATTAACATGAAGAAACTTTTTTTTTAAAAAAAAAAAAAAAAGAAAATTTTTAAATGATTATTTTTTGACTCCTAAATTAAAAATATGTACTTCCATTAACTTAAAAATGATTTGTAATGGGAAGTTAGTGTTGTATGGAATCATAGCATATATAAAGCATGCTCATGCCAATATATTCATTGATTGACATTGTAATGAATAGAATAGACGGCATTCAGCCAATGGCAAATTCAAAATACTAATTTAGCATTAGTGAATATGTTGAATTAAATAAATTATTATTTTCTGCGTTATATATTATATAATTTAATATTTTTAGTATTTTTATCAATTGACTAGGATGATGGCCCTAACTTCCGTGCAACAAATAGGACGAATAATTATCGTTCATCTTGTTGCAAAATGAGATACTAAGAAATATAGTGTATTTGTATAGAACCAATTCCTCAAAAGATTGGCTTTGATGAACGTTATAAATAATTTAATACTCGTTGGTATTATATATATATATATATATATATATATATATATATATATATATATATATATATATATATATATAATAGAAATGATTGTAACCCCAACATATATATTACATACTTTATCAGTGCTAATACTCGCTCTTTTTGTGTCGTATATTGATGAACATCAGTGAGATAGGAGCATGTTTTTTCTTAAAATCGAAAAATAAATTGAAGAAAATAGAATAGACGTAGATAAAAAAAATTTAAATCGAGTCATACAATTGAATTGGTGTACAATACCAAGATAAATATGAATACAATAGGAGTTCAGAGTATGAGAAAAATCACTCAAGAGAAAATAAATGTTATATTTCAATAATTATAATTATAATATTCTACAAGTGTGTTAGATGTTAGGGAATATTATTATACAAAAAATCCCTAATTTCATCCTCCTCCTAAGCTACTTCTGTACACTACAATGAATTCCTCAAAGAAAAATTCTTAGTAATTTGAAACTTTAACTTTTAATCCATTTGGTGCCTCCACTCTAGGGAACTTTACCAATTTATTACCCTCAATTTCTTCCCATCTGCAAAATTATGAAAAAAATTAAAATAATTAGTGTTTGTTATTTAGTATATTTTATTAATTAATTTTAATATGTTACTCGAATTTGAATACTCTCGTGTCAAATGCAAATGTATGTCCTAATATCCAAATACGTCCGTATCTTTTGAAAAGAAGTCTGATTGTCCATCAATTAGTCCCAAAATATGTATCAAGGTGTAATTCTGACACGAGTCCGAGTAACATAGTTGATCATGTGATTAAAATGTTAATTATGATTTGGTCCGATTTTATTATTATTAATTACCTGTATCTAGTTACAAAATAATGAAGGAATGTAGAAATTTCAGCAATTCCTAATTCCTTTCCAGGGCATTGCCTTGTTCCACCTCCAAATACTAAAAAGTAATTTTGAGATTCAACACCTCTATCCTGAAATTTACACATACATAAACATTTTAAGTTAATTTAAGAAAAATTCATCATTAGAATAATTAATAGACCAAATTAATTAATTGATCAATTTACTTACCAGCCACCTCCATGGGTTAAAGGAGAGTGGATCTGGGTACAAATATGGATCATAATTTACTTCTCTTGTATAAACATATATTCTCCACCCTTCCGGGATCACAAAACCTGAAAATGCAACGAAATCTCGGTTAATATTCATGTTGGTTGCGGAAAAAAAAGATTCAATTGTAAAAATCTCGATATTATTATGACACCTGATATAGAAAGAAATGCTCTAACGAATTGAGCAACAGAAAAAGTTTGTTTAACAAATGATTGTTAGTTAACGTTGTTGGCTGATTTAACTTATATAAGCGAGTTGATATTACAACTTTAAAATCAAATGAAAAATCTACTTACAAGTTCAAAAACTTAATTTTTCAGCAAACTTAAAATTTATTTATAAATATTTTTTTATTATTCGACCAACTAAGTAAGTTAAAAGCCATTTTCAAAACACACTCAAATGTTAAATGCATGTAACACATCATGTTGACTTTATAGCAATAGGAGAAAATTAAAATAAAAGTCTACTCCATCCTATAAGAAGATCTCCTTAGTAGTATTGTGCAATGTGCACCAAAAGCTATGGGCCTAAAGGATGAAACATAATGGGTCAGAATTATAGGCAGACCATGTGGATCAAAATGTAGGAGGGCCCACTATAAAAGAGAATTAGAGATTAACCCATAAAAGTTCACAATAAGTATGGTCTTTTGCATTTTATATTTTCCAAAGGTGTAATAAAGTGTTTATTATTAATAGTAAAGTTATTTATATTTTTAACTGGCTTCATAGCATCTGCAGCAGCTAGCCACCTTGAGCAGATCACCTCACCAAAAAGGCAGACCATACAATCAATACAAAAGAATTGACAAGTAACATGTCATAATAACATTTTTTTTTTCTATTTTGATTATAATTGTAACTCATACATAATAGTGAAATATTTCTATAATATATCACAACTAATTATAAGTATTTTCGAACAGAGATATTAGTATATATATTGAAAATTCTGGGAAATTTAGAATATATAGATAGAGTGAGTATTTTCAAACAGAGATATTAGTATATATATTGAAAATTCTGGGAAATTTAGAATATATAGATAGAGTGAGCCGAATATTTATTTTATATGTGTGGTCAACTAACTCGGTTTATTAGTTTTTTGTCTTATTTATAATACAATTTTAATAAGACTTTTAATTAAACAATCTAAACATGACTTAGTTAGACTCAATTCTCTGTTCTTTTGATTAGTTTTTTTTTTTTTGGTAAGTGATTATTGGATGGGTGACTTTGCAATAAAAGTTTTGACTTTCAAATAATCAAAAAATACATTTAGTTTTTTAATTTTTACGTTAGTTGTCTAATTGATTATTATATTTAAATAGAAAAATCTATTTTTCTTTTTTAATGATAGAGTATTTTAAGTGTCCATTAATAGCTTAAACTTTCACTCAAAGAATTACATGATGTAAGTTTTATTATGAATAATAATAATAATAATAATAATAATAATAATAATAATAATAATAATAATAATATTATGTGAAACCCACCATTAATTTCCATCTCTTTAGTAGTTTTCCTCAAAACCCCATTAACAATAGTGGCCAATCTGGAAGTCTCATAGATTACCTGTTATAAGTAACAAAAAACATCAGATTATGAGTATATTATACTATATTAGATAATTAATATTATAATTAATAAGAAAAAAAAAATCTGATTTGATATTCTTACAGCTCTAGTGAATTTCATTTCCTTGTAATCTTCCCAGTTAATTGGATCTTCTGGCTTCTTTTTAGCTCTAATTGCCAAGTGCTCTTTCTACAAAATCACATCAAAAATCAGAATTTTAATAACAAAATAAAAAAGTACTAATTTAAAATTAAATATTTTTATCAAAATTTTATATCATTCTAACAATAATGCGTTTTTCTGAAATCACAGGCATATTTACAATAATAAGGTTACATATATCTAATCTTAAACTTCATTTACGTGACTTTCACTTGTTGACATTCCTTCTTATAAAATTTTTTTTATTCATGTGAAATTGCAGTTATTCTTTCCGTTAAAAATGAACCAAAAATTTGTATAGTTACAATAATAAAGTTAGATATATATGATTTCGAACTTTAACTAGGAGTGACATTAAAAATAACAAATAGTTTCCTCCACTCCATTATACTTGTTACTAATAGCAATATTATTCCACACATATCACAATCAGGTACAAGTATGTCAAAATGCAGAAAATATATGTTGACTAAATAGTACATAATTTTATCCAAAAAATTAAGAAAAAAAAAACTAGGGTACTTTAAAAAGTAAGAACTCACTCTAAGTTCGTCAAGAACATGGGGATGATCATGGAGGTACTTGATAGCCATCATTGAAGTAGTAGAAACAGTTTCATAACCAGAATAAACAAGGGTAATTATGAGATCAATAATCTCTTCATCACTTAATTTATATTTATTCTCTTCTTCTTTTAGAAGGCAATTAAGCATATCTACTTCTTTTCCTTTTGATGCTCTTCTCTCTTCTATTAGTTTTGCTAAAATATTCAATATGGCCTTCCTTGCCTATAATAACAAAAAAAACAAAATAATTAATCATTATGTTTTCATTTATCAAAATTTTAGATAATATTTTATTTTAAATGAACTTGAAACAACATTTTATCATTATAAAGACATAAAGATCAAGGATAAAAAATCGGAATAAACATTTTATCATTATAAAGAGTTAAAGATCGAGGATAGAAAATCGGAATAAATAGAGAAAAACTTGATGTGGATGATTATTAAAACTCATGTATCGTCTCATGCAGAATATTTGACATTATTGTTGTTGTATAATGACATAAAGAATAATAACACCATTATAAATTTTTACAAGAGACGATCTCATTGAGAGATCATATCTGGTTGAGTCAGCCCATTAGAAAAAATCAAAATAAAAACAGGCATTAAACTTTAATGAATTGTGCATGAAACTGATTGTAAGACTAATAAGCTGATGGAAGGAAAGGACTGAAAGAGAGAACAAAAATCGAACTAATGTCAAACTCTATGCTGATTATGACAAAACCGATTCTGCTTAAGTTATGTTTAAAATAGAGAGACTTTTGTATAAAGTTGATATATATTAATAAATAAATAAATATTTTGGAAAGAATCTTTTGAAAGATGTGAAATTACCTGAAAGCCCCTATTGTAATTAGTGCCAGGGAGGTCAATAGGGAGAGAAAGAGTCCCAACAACAAGCTTGAAGAACTCAGACATAAATTCTTGAGCAATTGAAGTTGATTCAATCCCAGCAATTTGCTTAAGGGAAGACAAGAAAGCCATCTAAACATTAACATTAACAAAAACAATCATTAAATTAATTAACACTCACAATTAAACTTTATTAAACTTTATGTTAAATAAAATTTCTAACTATTTAAGTCAAAAAGATAGAATTTTTCAAGACAATTAATTATCTACTCAACGTACTACTATGTCACTCCAACTCTTAAATTTTATTTATCTTTTTTAAATCTAGATAAGACCATAAAATTTTCAAGCACTAAATCAATTTCATTTTATATGTTTTGAGTCATCCTACTAATATTCAGAATTGGACATCAGTTGATAGTGATTTTAATAAAAGATTTTGCAGTCAACATGGCTAATATTTGATGGCAGTAACTCAAAAATCTATACAACACGGTGATAGAGCCTCACCTACTATACTATAGGTGTAAACTAGCCTTGCCTAGAGTACAAGAAACATAATGAGTGGCAAAAAAAAAAAAAGGGAAAAGAAAACTAAAAAACATACCTCCTTAGTCTTATCTTGGATGTCAATGACATGATTTTGCCAGTTGCTGAGATGGGATCTCATGAAATCATCAATTTTAGGGAGAATATGGTCTCTGATCTTGGTGGGGTTTATAAGGGAAAGAAGAGCACCTCTCATGTACTTATGAGTGGAGCCATGAACAGCAGCAATATTACATTTTCCAAGAATGTCTAGCATAGATTGTGGGTATCCGGGTACTAATCCTTTTGATTCATTCATTAGTATGTATCTGTTTACTTCTGGATCCATTGATACTATTGTTGGACACCCCAATATGTGTGATTTGAAAAAATTCCCATATCTGAAAAATACACATTTTTTCTCATTTTAGTCATATATACTCATATACTCTACTTTATTCATCCAGATAATGTATTAAACATGTTCAACATTGTTCGATTGTAAACAAAAAAATTAAAAATGTTTAGAGATAAAGTAATTAGAAAACTATTATAATTTTTGAAATTATATAATGTCTTTAAAAAAATTATCAATTTTTGCTCTGATGCCAATGAAATTTAGGCTTTACATTATACAATTTGGGTATTTTAAATTTTACATAATACAATTTGGGTATTTTAAATTTTATTATGAGACAATCCTAGGCATGAACCTCTTTAGGTTATGACCTGATCATTTTATTAAGAAAAAACCGTTAACCACTAGGTCCATTTTAGAACTTGAGTTTTTTGAATTGGGTTTTTTTATATAAAAATGTGTTTTTATATTAGAACAATGGGTATTTTTGAAAAATAAAAAATGGGTTTTGGGTTATGATTTATGAATAAAAGGAGGCAACTTTATAACAGAGGAGAAAACAGGGGAGTTTATTTATAGTAAGTAGCTAACCTTGATCTTTGATTTTTCATAAAATTAGGGCCTTGTTTAAGAAACTCAGTAGTTTCACCAAAAATAGGCCAACCCATGGTACCTGGGGGCAAACCTTTCTTCTTATATCTAAGCTCATTCCATCTCAATAAACCAGTTGATAAGCAAAAAAGACTGAAAATTATAGCAAAAACTACAATAAAAACAGCCATTTATGATTTTTTAAAAGCTTATTTTCTTCTCCTTATAAGAAACTCCTCTATTTTTTTATTATTTTAATAATGGCTAAGAGGAGTGAAAAAAAAAAGAGAGAATGATTTGAAGAAACAATTGATAGAACTAAGGAAGGTGAAGTGAATGAAGGGTGTATTTATAGGCCTTTTTGAATTATAAATGTGTTATGTAAATTGGGGAGTGCGAAGGAAGAGGTCAAATAGGGCCAAAACTATGCACCCACTTTACTACCTTAGCTATGGAAGGGCACTATCCTATAAGTTTTGGGACATTGAAAAAAGTATACAAACCTAGTTAGTAGACTTGCCCTCTTTATTAAGTGTAGTGTATCCTATTTTTTGTCATTGTAAGGGGAATTTTTGTACTTCTTGGTTCACAAAATCCCTTCCATAAACAAAAAATGTATGAGTAGGTTCACAATGAAAGTTTGCAATCTTACATTGAATAATTTCCATGTTAAATTTATTTTTTTTAAATAGTATAATTATACTATTTAAAATTGATTAATTATAATCTAAATTAAATTACTCAAGGGCGAATCTAGGGTATTAATATTGCGTGGGTTGAAACCAACTATGTATATGTGTTGAAATAACTTAATTGTAATTCTTTTGTGTTATATATTATATACAATTCAATATTAACAAGATTTTTAATTAAATAACATGAATCTAAATTTCTCGTGCTTTCATTTTACATAATTTACTCCTTTATCCTCTTTAATTTACATCAATTGCAAAATGAGTATTCTTTAAAGGGTTGGAACTTAGTAGAAAAAAAGAGTAAGATTGAATTGTATGCCTTGTATTAAAATATAATTAAAATGTATGGTTACAATAAAAAGAATGCGGCAAAGCCCATTATTTATTTATTAAAGTTATACAAACTAAGTATTTAGAACACCCAAAAATTGAAAACGAGATAGTGAGGCAGAGGGTGTAATTAGTATGTAGTTCTCTTAAACTTCAGGCCTAATACGCAATATGGTGTATAAGGTGGTCTTATTGTGAGATTCACATATGAATTAAATAGCTAAATAATAAAATATAAACTCTTTATATTAAAGTGAACTCCTTATCCCCGACAAAAAATAAAAACATTATTCATATATTATTTAAAACTGGAGTAAAATTAGTTTAACAACCATGAACTACAAACAATCTCCTTCCAACCCAAAATACAAAATAATAGGGTTAATTAATAAAAAATAAATACTAGTAGTATATTTCTCCCTTCACTCATTTTGACTCATTTTTATTTTAACCCATTTTATTGAATATTCTTCGTTTCTATTTTTGAAAACAATCAAGTCTCTTTTACTTTTATTTTTAAATATTACTTCCTCCTATTCATTTTAAGTGTCTCATTTACTTTATGCACTCTATTCAATGCACTTATTCAATCGTTAATATATCGAGTTATGTATAATTAAAAATTATAAAAAGTTGATATTAATAATCTTTACATCAAAACGAATCAAATAAGATCCCACATGACTATGTTTTAATTTATAGATTAATAATAAAATAAAATTTAAGAGTAATAAATAAATAGTGTCTCAAAAATAAATGAAACACCTAAGATAAATAGGAGGGAGTATATTATTTTAACTGTTACATTTAAATTTTAATCTATGTGCTAAAAGCAAATACGGACAAATTAGCTAAAGGGTGTGGTGAGTACGTGACTACTGGCTTGATATGAGTAGAATGTGTGACAACTCTTCAAGTAAATGAAGAGACTGGGTTATCTTGTAAAAGGTTTTGTTGTTATGTAAGTAGAATGGTGCACACGTGTGGACGGAAACCCGCAGAAAGAGATTGAGATATGGAGTTGATGCTGACACTCGATTTACAACCAACTATTTACAGTTTCCATTTGTTTTCAATCAATGGCTCACTGCGCGTATAATTAGAATACGCGCCTTGCCGGGGAGAGTCTTGTGCCTAGAAAGTTGTTCTCTGTTGTTTGAGTATATAATAATATATCTCAAAATAAAAATTATAAATTTTACAAAGGTTCTGTATAATTTTAAAAATATGATATTTTTCTAATAAAATTTTATATCTTTAAACACCTAACATAAGTGTTGAATTTTCTTCTACTTCTATTTCCCCAAATTAGAGTGTTGAATTTTCTCCATTATTATTAATTGAAGTCAATATTTATATCAATAATGAGAGAATATTAATTTGTAAATTATTGTGCAAAATAATCAAGTTTATTTGCTTTTCTATTAATAGTAAATTCCATTATGATTGTTTTAAATAAGTGTGTAATCCAATCTTATAACTTTTAAAAATTTCAATATATTATTAGTAGGTTCTATAATGGTTTAATTTTTAAGTTATCAATTAATTTGTAGAAAACTTTTTTATTAATTTTTTCTAAACTAGATTAATTTTTCAAATCACTTATTTGACTACAGAAGTTTTAATTTATAATTTATTTAATAATTGATATGCTACTTGTGTGGAAGAGTTAGACTAGATTTTCAGTGACATGCATAAAACAAATATTGAGAGATTTTGTCATAAACAACATTTTGAAATTTCAAAGTAGCAAAAAACTATCTAGTATAAGGTTTTTTTAAAATTTGTTGAAAAATACATGGTCATATGTTTATATATGAGACGAACTCTGAAAGACAAACAACTAACATGCAGTATATAAATAAGCTTGAAAATTTTTTGAAAATAATATAAAAGATTATTTCTTGCAATTTCATAACTTAAAAAAGATAAATTTTGAGAAAAAAAAAATCCCATCATCATTCAATACATAGTATTTGTCTATTTTTAGTTTAACATATCCCTTTGTTTTGTTTGTAAAAAATTAATTCAGGGGAATAAAATTGAAGTTGGTGATTGTACTATTTAACTTGTGAGGTGAAAATCAGAGGTAAAGTGCTACTAGTCACATGCACATTATCATCATCATTCCCAATTATAATTGGTAAGAAAATCACAGGTTCTACAATTCACATGTTTGGCAATATACATTGTTTTATTATGTAACATCGTATATATATAATAACTCTTTTTATAATACTTGTATTATTTCAGCTTAAAAAAATTATTAAACAAATGATTGATTGATAATTAAATATTATTGATACCCTTAAATAATCATAAAAATATAAAAGTTTATATAGTAGGAATAAAATTAGGGTATAGAACAATTTATAAGTTAATTTATAACGTATATAGTAATATAACAAGTATTATATATAGCGTAGAAAGTATCAACTTAAATGTTCACTAATCTTCTCATTCCAGTCAATTTGCTCCATCTTCTATTTAACTTTTTACTATGTCCTACTCATTTCGTCATTGTTACATGATACTATCATTTTTACTATATATTACCTCTCTTAGTTTATTCTCCTTTTCTTTTTATTCACTTTTTTCGTAGATTTTAATATAAACTTAAAATCAAATAATTATAATTGTGAGTTTCTAAAAATTTAAAAAAACTAATTTTTAGAAATTATATATTGAGACAAATTTATTAAAATTTCACGTAAATATATTTTTCATATAGAAATCGATTTCTAATATAACACCAATGTTTTAATAAATTATATTCAATTTTTTAATTTCAATGTCAGTTTTCAATTGGGGCAATATAAGAGGTATGGCCGTATGGATGAGGGAGTATATGACAATCTACTAGTGGTATACTGGTATGCAAAGAATAAAAAACAGTTCAATTAATTAAATAATATTTTTGTAAGAAACCGCACGAACGATTGATTAGATTAATTAATTGTTGATTTGACATTTGAAATTAAGTGTTTGCAAATAATTTAATTTGTTTGGATAAGTTTGCACTGGGAGATGACATGGTGAATCTATAATGAGTTTATATACAATTATACATTAGAATTAAAATGACCAACTCATCAAATAAATGATTGATTAGTGATAAAAGTTTAATAGAGAATATAATATATTTAAAGTTATAATTTTAAATTTTTGATTTAGTTAGTTTCTTAATATATATGTTATTAGAAGCTAAATCGGTTTAAAATCTCATTTACTCCTCAGTTTGAGTGAAAATTTTTATACCAGGTGTGAGAATAACTTGTTTTGCATTTAAATATTTGGGCCTTACAACTATCAGCTTAAGCTTAATTCATTGACATGGTATCAACAACCAACATAGTGGAAGGTCACGAGTTCAAATTTCATTCTTCCATTAAAATATTAAGCATTTTGTATAAGATCATGATCTGCATCTACATTTTTATCTTAAAGACTCTTTTGTGAAAGGACATGATATATTATATTACATAACCTTAGATTAATTATAAATTTAAATTTTTTATTGAGTTAGATTCTTAAAAAAAAAATTATATTTAATGGGACTAAATTGCCCAAATCTACAATTTATTTTAACCCTCTATCTTTATGTGTTTTGTTATTGTCTTACAAAAACATTTTTAAAAAGTAACTATCTTTTAGAATTTTTTTGTTGATAATTGTGGATTTGGGATAATAATATGGTCTTTCTATATTTTTTTATTCTCTAATTAAGCTAGAACATAAACATCCAATACAGATGTTACACTTATGCATATACTAGCTAGATAGCCACTCAAATAAATGAATTAATTTAATTATCCAATAATAATCCTCCAACAAAGAGCTATCAAACTAAGTGATCTTATTATTATATTTTTCTTTTTGAATTTTCTTCAACTTAAAGTAATAAAAGTTCCACAATCAATGAAAAGTTATTTTGAAAAAGGGAGCATTTTGTAGGGAAGTTTGACAATTAATGACAATTTTGCATAAGACAAGCAAAATTGTCATCAACCATTAGGTCATAGACAATTTAATTGAGCTAAATTATATACTAATCACATCATTTATGACTAATTTTGCTAAATGTCTAGGATGCTATGTAGAAAGCATTACAATGACATGCATGGATATATTAAGTTAAAATTACAATAAATACTCTTTAATATTTGATTTGTAATATACATGCATGATAAGGAAATCTTGACCCATTTCTTTAAATGATTGATCAACAAAATAAACTTCAATACTAGTTGCTAGAAGTGGGCAACGTGCCCCAATTATAATCCATTGGTTAGATAGGTTGCTTCATTATTTATATTATGTTTCCCATTTCTAGATGAACATGCATAGATATTCAAGTTCCAATAATTGACAATGAAAAAAAAAATTGAGGTGTTTTCCCTTAAAACTAAAAAAATAATATATATAATTAGGAAAATAACACAATCGAAAGTTTAAACTGATAGTTGAAGTTTTATGTAATGTTATATGTACTCAAACATATCTTCTCATTCGAGAGTCATGTACACTAGAAGTATTAATACAACACATACTTTCTTACACATGACTTTAAATATTCAACTTGAAATGAGGTGTAGATGAGAATCGAACTTGTGACCTCTAATTATATTGCTTCTAATACCATATCAGACAATCAACTCAATCAAAAGCTCTTCATATTATTTTATTTAGTAATATAAACTCAAAAGAGTAAAAAAAAATAGTTACAATTTTTTACTTTAGTTAAATAGATTATCGAGAGCTTTAATCATATCCAACTATGAATCACGCACATCTTGATATTAGGAAAGTATAATATGCTTCACAAACATTACATCTTAAACACATTTTTTAACCTAGGTTATTATTTTGATCATGATATAATGTTTCAAGAAGATGATACTTTATCTGTCTATTTGAATTTACACCACTCAATGTAAAATGCTCTTATGATAATATATTTTAATCATATAATATAAATTCAAATGAACATAACAAAAAAGGGTGTATAAATATTTTTAAAGATCACATATAAATTTATAAAAACTATATTATGATATAATCGAACAATGCAAATGGGTTGATATTGTCATGAATATGATCAACGAATGCACGTATATAAAGACGTCGGCAAAGAAACAAACAAAATCAGTAAGGCCACCAAGTCTAACTACCAAATCCCACGTTATTAGATTTCATAGCTTAAATTTTTGAAGCTAATTACTAATTATACAATATCCAATCATAATTAGCTACTTAAAAATCTTGAATGGTGTATTTATATTTCCATTATTCGGCTGTTTGTACGAACAATATCATGTCCAAGAATAAGGGGAATTTGATTATTTCTTGGGAAGATTATATTGATTTTTTGCTAAATAAAAATTATCTTTTTTAATAAGAAAATGAGTGTGTTAAAGGAAAGTAGACACCTTTAAAGAACCGACTCAATCAAAAGTTTAAATTGATGATTGGATCATTAGGATATTATATATTCTATCATGATTTACGCCCTTTCACATATTTTCGGGCTATAAGTGTGAATGTATCGTATTCATACATGGCGTTGATTTATTCTTCTTGACTACTAATACCATAATTGCTATACTCTATTCTGCAAAAGTTCTTTAAAAGAAAATCCTATTTTTAGTATAAATTTACTTTGCATCATAACTTATTAAAAAAATCAGTAATTTACATAAGAACAAAATAATTTAAATAAATTCATTTAAAAAATTCTAGCTTTTTCTTCCAATTGCTTATATTAGATTCAAAAATTATTTTTTGTACAAATTTACTATAATAAGCAAAAACGCATGAACAATTATCTATATATACACCTTTTTAAATTGTGGAAATTTTATTGAATATTTATAAATTACATATGTATTTTGAAAGTGAAAATCATACTAAATTATAGAGTAATAAATGTGAAAATCATACGCAATGAATAATCTAGTATATTTAAAAATGTGAAAAATCCTACAATATTTTTTATAATATTGATTATTAGTCATTTTTTTGACGGGGATGTAAATCATCATATACAAGCGGGTTGGCTCAAAGTGGCGAGCAACAATCGCAGTGCTATGTGATAAGAAAATTCTCAAGCAAGTTAAAAGGAAAATTCTACCGGGCGACAATCAGACCTGCTCTGCTATATGGGATTGAATGTTGGCCTGTAAAGAAGATATTCAAACATAAGATGAAAGTTACAGAAATGCATATGCTGAGGTGGATGTGTGGGCACACATTGATGGATCGAATTAGGAACCAAGAGTTTAAGGACAAACTAGGGGTAGCCCCTATATCTGGAAAAATGCGCGAAAGTAGATTGAGGTGGTTTGGTCATGTGCAGAGAAAGACTTTCAACGCCCGTGTGAGGAGGGTAGAAAACTTTATAGTAGAGGGTAAGAGGAGTCGAGGAAGACCCAGGAGAACTTGGGGTGAGCAAATAAGAGTTGACTTGCATGAGTTAAACCATTCTGCGGACCTGACTAGGAATAGGAGCAGTTAGAGACGCCATATCCATGTCTTAGATTATTGATGTCCTCTTAATTTACCTTTTAGTGTCCTTAACCTCTTGCTTTTATCGTTTCCTTTCTATTAGTTCTTTGTTTTCTTTCGTAGTGGTTCTATTTTTATTTTTATAGGCCTTTAAGTTATCTATCACGTGTAATCACGTCTCTTTATCTTCCTCGAGCCGGGGGACTCCTTTGGCCGCGCTCTCTTTTATGGGTGTGAGTTGCCGCCGTCTTTTCCTCTCCAAACCCTGGCCTTAGTTTTCTATGAGTGAGATATATTGAGAGGATGATGATGATGATAATGATTTTTCTGGAAGAGAAAAAAATTAAAATTAGTGTATGGGTGGACTAGGACTTACATGAATTGAGATGAATGAGTTTGTCATGGTGTGGCACAAAAGTTTAAATTGGATAGTGACTTATAGAAAAGAAAGAATCCGTAGAGAGATCCGTGGAATGGGATTGGACACAAAAGCATGCATAATTTTGCCAAATTCTAAGAACTAATTATGCTAATAATATTAGTATATACTATTTATATACTTGTACGGTTGTACTTGTATTATTCATTTGTGTATTTGGTTTTGTGAATCAAACTATTTGTATTTGACGAACAAATCATACATGATAGCTGGTAACTGGTAATCTATTAGAGTGACTGATTTGTGTAGTTGATTTTATTAATTGGTTTGACCTGCTGATCTTGAACATGCTACTAGGAGCCTAGGAGTATAATGTTCAAAAATAATTAATTCATAATAATAAATTGTTTCAACCAACTAATTTAACAAATACTAGAATAAAAATGATTGATGATTCGATCATCTATTTGTGTTAAAATAAGTTAAAATTGTCTGATAAAATATTTTGCCTAATTCTTCAAACTTACTTCAATTCTTGCATAATATTTATGGGATAAAAGTGTAGGCTGTAAAGTTTGGTGATAGTTTTTGTGCAACTTTTATAGGATCAGATGAGAAATTTGATATTAAAATCAAAAAATAAATATTTTTTTGAAAATCATAAACATAAATTTAAAGCATTCAAGTTCTTTTACAATAAGTTTAACACTAGCTAGCTTAATAGAATATTATATCACTAATAAAATCAAAGGAACAAAAAGTGCGGGTATATGATGAGTTAGAGTTAGAGTCATCCACTCAATATTTTACATAACGTATGATCCAGGGAGGAAAGTAGCAACGGACATATCATATTCATACGTTGCGCGAAACACGAATTCCTGTAAAGAATAAGATGAGTGATACACAACACGTTTGAAAACATACTGAAAATTCTTCTTAGATTGAAAATGGGGTCGATAGATGATATAATAATGGAGTTGAAAAGGAAATATGTGGTAGCAAATATATTGGACATGCATCTTCATCTCTTCTCAAATTAGATGAGTAATCCGTACATGCAATTGTAAGGTCATGTCCTCATCCAAATGTAAAGTTTATTAATTGGCAATTTTGCTTGCATCCTTATATTATGAAATAATGTTTTGTTTGATATATGTATAATTGTATATAGTGAGACTTTATTGAACAATATCTACAACGCACTAATGAAAAACAAATATTTACTTAAATATATGTTAGTCACTAAATTCTAATAGCAAACTACTTTAGAGTTTAATCCTTAACAAACTCACTACAAAATAAAATAAAAAGTTTTGTTCGTCAAAATATATTTTTGTCGCCTTTTTTGTCACTAAGTTGGCAACAAAACATCTATTTTGTCGCCATTCTTATATCGCGATTGAACATAATTAATAGGTAGGTGCGATTGAACATACATTAAAGACTAAATAAATAGTTTGAAAAAATCTTCGTTCATCTCTATTATCTATGACCAAAAACATAAATTGCTTCGAAAAAGCTGATCTTGAATCAAATAAACTAAAATACAAAAGCGACAAAAAGAGTATTAATAAGAGTTTGTTCATCCCTATATAAGTACTTCATATATAAGTAGAAACCAAGATTGAAAATTTAACTTGTTTTAGTAAAGAGAGGACAAGCTATATATCTTTATTTATGAAATTAAAATTCACCACAACTAGCTAAATAACACCCCATTATTGAAAGAGAAATAAGGTAGAGTGGGGAAGAATTGGACCAGAAGATAAGGACATGTTCTTATACATGATTAATTTTGAGGGGAAGCATAAAGCAATTTTATGGATACAAAAGAAACACCAAGCACACCAAATGATTTAGCTAGCTAGGATCGTCGGAAAAGGGACATCAATAACTACTTTTAAATAATTGTGGCAAATAATCCACATATATAGTTAATAATTTTATTAACAACCAAAATTTATATTATTTATAAAATTAGAATTATATAGATAATAAAAAAAATGATAATTATAATATTTTTTATTTTTTTAATAGTTACACTTATAGTTTTCTTCGAAAAGAACTCTCACATAAAAGTGAGAAATATAACTATTACAAACCAATAAAAGTAGTTTTATATTATTAAAAGATTTAAGAATAATAATGATATCATCCTAAACTACGATATAAATTGATTGTAGAATAAAATATATATGGTTAAAATTAATTTTTGTACTTTTTAATAATAACTTTTGGTCAATAAGTCCTATTTAGTTTTATAAGATATTTTGAGTAGTATATTTTTTAGTGAACGTTTCATAAACACATTAAAAGATTCGTGCGTTTTGTTCTTTTCAACTTATTATCATCGTTTTGTTCATAAATATATCGGACTGTGCACTAGGTAAACTCTCAATCATAACCTTAACTGACAAAAAAGCAAACTATTAAACTAGTTCAACTCTGATTACCAGGAGATGATATATTTGACTATTCACAACCTCTCTAAGAGGCTCATGCTCGAGAACCAAGGGATACGACAAATACCTCTAAAATCTTCACATGACCAATTAATCTACCCGTTATTAAACTGTTTTAATATTTTAAATAAATAATAATTGTAGTCTTGTATGGAAAGAGACTTCACAATAAAAATAATTAAAGGCAATACAAGAGGTTGGTCACAATTAATACACAATGTTTTCTCATTCATAAGTTTTTTTTTTTTTTTTTCTTTTTCTCCTTCCTATCCCTTTGGATTTTAATGAATGTATATACATGTATGATAATAATTGATAAAACAAACAATAATGAGTTGGGGAAAGTTTAGGGTGATGTACATCTTAAAAATCCCATTTGCACGAGTGCCTCTAATTTGTTGCCTTGTGCTTTCTGTCCCACTGACTTTTGTTCCTCTATATTGCCCCCACAAATTAAAACAATACCAACTTAGCTATCTTCTCCTTATGAGGTGAGTTGCAATTGATTGATTTATATATTCTACAACTAATAATAATAATAATAATAATAAGAGGTAAATTGTTAATAATAAACTAATCTATGCTTAATTTTCAGAAAATAAATCTATTTATTATTTATTTTTAAATAAACTCACCTATTTAGGTATATTTGTTCAAAATAAACCAAGCTATTATTTATAACAATTTTCAAAACTTATTTGTAAGTCAAGAATTAAAAATAAACAGTAGTTGAGTTTATTTTTAGCAATTATATCAAATAGGTGGGTTTATTTTAATAATAAACAATAGTTGGATTTATTTTAAGCGGATAGAACAAAAATTAGTTTATTTTTTACAATTTCCCCTAATATAATAACAAATTAATAATAATAATAATAATAATAATAATAATAATAATAATAATAATAATAAAATAATAATAATAATAATTAAAAGAAATCGACATTAATAATCTAACATTTTACTTCTTCGCTGTAAATAATCCCACCTTTAAATTATTTTCTTATAATCAAACATTTACCCCTACTTTGCCGTAAATAATCCAATCCGTATCTTAATTATAGTTTGTTGTTAGCATACCTTATCATTACTTATTATTATTAATATGGTATGTTAAACACAAATAGATTTCAAATGTAAAATTATTAAAAAATAATCTAAAAGTGGAATTATTCACGACGGATAGATAAAATATTGTATTAATAATATCAATATTTCCTAATAATAATAATAATAATAATAATAATATTAATGATAATAATAATAATAATTAATACTTCTTTTCTTAAGTCTTATCCCCTTTTCTTCTCGTGATTTTGGCTTTTTTTTTGAAAAATCTTCCAATCAAGTCCTTTATGCATTTATAAAATTATTGATAGTGTTTGTATATGCATCATTGATTGATGTGAAATATATGATTAATTAGAAGGCTAATTTTCCAAGCAAAATGAGTGATTTGTGGAACGTTTTTAGGTAATTGTGTTGTGATTATATCTTACGTGTATTTAATTAATGAAGTATACTTTATATTCATGCCAAAACAAGTCTTTGAAAAAACAATTAAACTATCATTTTTTTAAAAATGGAATTATATTCACCAACAAAGCATATTTTACATCATATCCTTACACTAATATTTGGAAATTTCCCTATAATGGAAGTTTAATTTTAATTTTAATTTTTACCATTGATAGGAAATTAAGAATATCAATATACCTCCTTTATTAGATCTCTTGTCTCTATGAAATTTTCCTTTCAATGAAATGTACATCCAAAGAATTTTTGCTCCCTCCCTTTATATATATGAATTTGCCATAATTTTTATTTTCATTCGTGTTTTAACTTTCTAACATTTACATATTAGTTAGAGTCCTCGCTTTTTACTACTTTTATTAATTTTTATTCATACATATTTTCTTATTTTCTCACTCTTTTCACACAATTGAGTGGTTCCTAATACTCCTTTTGTACTTATAAATTTTGTCATAATTATTAGGAAAATTTAAATTTAAAAATTCCACCTTTTGCTCGTTGTCTTTTAAAAATTTCACCTTTCGATTATTTTTTAAAAATCCGACCTTAATACTGCGTTTTCTTTTAAAAATCCGACTTTTTGGTTCTTAATTTGTTTACTGCTGAATTTTGCAAATAACTTAATGAGGTCAGTACTTTAAATGAAAACATTATATAAAGATTGAATTTTTAAAAAATAATCAAAATGTGAGATTTTTGAAAAACAACGAGCAAAAGCTGTGATTTTTAATATTAAATTTAATAATTATTTTGGTTTATTCTTTTAACTATGCAATCATTTATGGATAGTGTCTCTACCAGTTTTAGACTTTCTTTAATTTTTTTTTTACTCATTTTTTCCCACTTTTTCTCGCATTTAATATTTGTGTTATTGTTAGCCGTGTTGCAATATCAAAAAGACAAAACAAAGTATTTTCTTAATACTTCGGTCATTGATGTGTTCCAATATCAAAGCCACTGAGAAAGTATAACACAATCTTCTCTGTGTCCCTTTGAAACTATCATTGTTTTATTGGTACATTTTATTTTGTCATATTTTCTTTTAAGAACATAAAAATATTAAAATATTTTTTCTATCATATTAAATTTATTTCATAGACATATGATTGAAAAATCAGAAAAGGAAATAAAACAAATTCTATGAGATGGTGGAGAAATATGCACATGAAAAAAATAAGTTAAAAATGAAAATGATAATTAAAGAAAAACTAACAGTCATTCATTATCATAAATAAATCTAAGACAAATAGGAGAATAAATAAATAAAAAAAGGAAAATGAGGGAATTTATTGGGAAAGAGTGAGCAACTATGTAAGTATGTAACCATATATTAGTACTTCTTCCATTTAAATTTTTTATGCAATTAATGTGTTAATTGTGATAATTTATATATTAAATTATGAATAACTAAAAATTATAAAAAATTAATATTATAAAAGTATGGAATTAGATAATTAAAATAATATTTTATTTGACTATATTTTTTTACATATTAGCCGTATTTATAGGTGTTCATTCGAGTGATCGTGTCGGTTTTGGACGGGTGTCATTTGGTTCAGTTGTATTTCGATCGATTATATTTCGAATGCGCGTCACGGTGGGTCATACTCGGATCGGGTCGTTAGTCACAGTTTTGTTGAAGATTGGTTATTCGAGCTATCGGGTTAGCATCAGTTCGGTGTCGGTTGAAGTTCATGTTGAGTTTCAATCGGTCTCAGGTTGTCATCAATTAATAATTGGTTCGGTTTTACCGAGTACAGATCGGTTCGAGTATTTTTCAAGTAGAATTTGACTACGAATTACGAATTACGAATTACTATTGATCAATTCAGTATCAGATTAAGTTGTTAGTAAGGTTTCATTTATTTAGTTAACATGCAAATCAATTAGTGATCATTATTACATTGTTACTTTTTCTTGTTTGATCGAAAATTAAAATTATAAAATTCTATCAATTTTCATCTAATTGGATTAAAGGTAGTCAAATAAACATTGATTTGATTATTAACTCTAAATATATGAAATCATGTATTTATAAAATTTATTATATTAAAATATTTATCACTTTATTAGAATAACTAATAAGATGATTGAATATGAGTCGATAATACTTCTATGTTAAAAATTGGTTTAGTTTTACAGCAGTTCGATCTGAACTTCGTTCGGGTTAAGTAGGTTTTAGCCGGATCAAGTTCGGTTTCGAGCATGATTCGGCTCGATCATTATTAGGTTCGGGTAATCTCGGTTAACGGTTTATGTGTTGGTTACAAAAAGCGGTTACATCTCAGGTTTAGTTTTCCCATTTTAGGTTGTCAACTGGTTCAGATATAACTTCGGGTCGGATAATGTCGGTTCGATAAACCTAAAAAAATACATTTTCGAGTTTATTTACTTTCGATTTCGAGTCGGGTCACTTTTAAAGAGCTCTAGCCATATTAATACATAAAAACAATTTAAATGAAATTAAAGGAAAAAGAAAAAAAATAAAATTCATGTAAAAAAGTTGAAATAAAAAAGAGTGACTGAGTGAGTGTATACTTTGATTTATTAAAACTATGACGGTGATCTGACCTAAATAAGGCCTAGTCTGCAACATTTGCAGTTCCCACTTTCCTATGGAAAAAGTCTCGCTCTTTTTTCATACTATAAAAAACTTTAATAATCCGATATTATTAATAATCATAATGTAACAAGTGGCTTCTTGCGAGAAAGTTTGTATTCTTTACTTTTTTAGTTTTAATATTAATTAAATTTTTGAATTTATCTTTTTATTGATTTCATTATAATAATTATAATTTGTGATTAATTATAAATAATTTTTATTTATAAAGTGTGCTTATTTCTTAAAAATGTACTAAGGTAATTTCTAATTTATAGAATAAGTTTTTTAGTGAATTATAGTCTTAAAATTTAGAACTCTTGCAAATTACAATTTTAATGTTTATCTTTTTGTGAATTACAACTTCAATGTTTATTTATTGCTAATTACAGATCAAAATTTGCAGCGTTCAAGTCAAATTACAAATTTCTGACCACTTAAACTAAAATTACGACCACTAAAATGATTGAAATTATGTGAATTGACTTGACCGGTATAGTTTTTGATATTTTGGTGGCTGTAATAGAAAAAATTATAGTTATAATTCGCAAAAGTAATTAACTTTAAAACTGTATGTTGCTAATTATTTCAAAAATATAATTAATATCAAAATCTAAAAATATATACAATTACATACAAAAGAAATATAACAATTATTTTCTCCGTTCTTTTTACATAGTTTTCAAAGTAATTTTCGGTCTCAATATCTCTAATTACGCATTATAAAAAATTATAAAAAATATATGAAAATAACGTATATATTAAGACAAATCTAATACAATTTCATAGAATATATATTATATATTCTATATATCTCTTACAAATTATAGTCAAATTTATCTTCTTTTATAATAAAATATTCCAAACAACAAAAAAATTAGAAAACGGAGGAATTATCAAATGACGAAAAAGGGTATTTATTATACATAGGAGTAAATGTAAGTGGGTCGTTCGAATTTAAAAAAGTAGTCAGCTTGAATAACTCCTATTATTGATGAAGGTAGTGATGGTGTTGGGCTCGACACAATTTGAAAGTGGAAGAGAAAATAGACGGGGTGGGTAGAATTTTTTGGCACTTTTCACTTAAAAGATGGACTGCACGTGTGCCTTCAAATAATACCAACGCACTGGCAGATGGCAGTTAATACGTCTTCTTTATTCCAACTTTTAAGTACTCTCTCAAACTCCATCTCTTTGAAATCGTTTAAGCCTTTAAGGTGATGGTTGATATCACATGATATATTGTAATCCCTTTTATATATCTTAGGAGTTTTATTTGATTTTTTACGAATTTTAAGCAGAGTCAAAAGTGGGACTCTAAGGGTAGAAAAGAGAGTGGTATTATGGGTTTTTAATGTAAGGGAGGAAAATTAGTATGGGTAATGAAGGATATAATTGAAAATAGGACAAAAGTACTAAGGGCATAAAAGTCAAAAACCCATATCAAAAATAGAAATGAGACTTGACCATAAAAGAAAATGAGACACATAAGCTGAATAGGAGGGAGTATATTCTAATACGTTCTCTCACATGAAAATTTATTTGGGCTAGAAGTGTGGATGCGCACAGACGCTGAATATTTCACTTTAAATGAAAGGTGATTGAGATTCGAACCCGTGACCTCTTATCACGTTAACTCTGATACCATTTTAAGAAACCAACTCAATCAAAAGCTTAAGCTGATGGTTGAGGCTCCAAGATATGTTATACACTTTAAAAGAAATTGCTACAGATATTGACATATTATAAAAGAAAATGTCGTTTTAATAAAAATCTCAAAGTTGTAAATTGAAGTATTATATTTCCTCAGTTCTGAAATAGTTGCTATTTTATGGTTATTGACACTATTTATAGTTGAAGCTTATTTTATTTGTTAAGGCTAAGAAAAAATATAGTTAAAATGGATCTTATTTAAATTGTCTAATCACATACTTCATCAGGTGGAAACATATTTATGTTGAAAGTTATATTAAATAACGATGTAAAAAGATGTAAAAAGAAGATACGTAAAAATGTTAAATATCATTTACAATATTAATTTAGATTATTATTTGATTTCAAATGTTATTACCTATTTGATTGTTATTAATCTCTCATCTAGTGTCATATAACTCTTTTGTCATTGAGATATTCTTAGGTTTAAAAAATTACTCGCTCTATTAATTAGTTTATAAAACTTTACTTGCAAATATTATTTCTCTTGTAGTACTTAACAAAAGAGGTAATGAAGTCTCAAACTATTTACAAAAACACGCTTTTCATAAAAGTGAGAATTTAGTTTATATTTTTTTTAATAATTTTTTTAATAATTTTTTGAATCTTCTGAATCTTCGTGCACTTCTCTTTATGTACACAAATTTTATACTATCTTTCTCATCAAATACTTTGCTAAGTTAAGGTTAATGATACTACTAATTATTTAAGTTTATATTATATATTATGATTAATGTTTAAATAAATATAGTAGTGAAATTTTATTTGAATTATTTAATTATATATTTTTATAATATTAATTTTTTATAATTTTTATTATATATAAATAATTAAAATAACACATTAAATTGCATTAAATGAGTGAAAATAAGAATATTTAGGGTTATCAACTAAAGATATTTATTGATTTATATTCCCTATTAATTTTAAAAGTATCCTCATGCAGAGCTACGCATCTCCTCTGAGGCTCATTCTTGTTGACTTGGTTGGTCATGGGTAGATATTATTATGGATTTTGGATAATAAAAACAAATATCATTAATTTTTGTAATTTAAATTACAAGTCAAGCCAAGAGAAAAGCTAAATAAAATAAAAACTTAGAATCTTAATATATAGTATTTAGGAAAAGTAATATTTATTTCATTCGAGACAAAATACAATTCTCACTTAATTAAGTTTAATTAAGACTTTGACTCTAAGCTATTCTAATTAAAGGTTCAAATCTCATTACCCATTATAGGGATTAAGAGGTAAACAAAATCGGGTTTGCAATAATCCTCTAATTTAAACACTTTTATGTTTACGAGAAAGAGTTGTATTGCATTCGAATTTTTAACCCAACAGACTCTCGTGTGTTAAGGTGTGAATATGGGTTGAGTCAATAAACATATGCGTCTCTAATTTTGATTAAATTATAAAATTTTAGTTGAGTTGATTTCTTGAAAATATTATACTTAGTTTTACATACACAGATTCTTATTATCTTGTACGAGACGGTTTCATCATGAGACGATGCCTATACATGAGCTGAATAGCCAAACTAATACAAATTATATTAGCATATAACTTTCTTGTTGAGGTCGTACGTACGTCTATCACAAGAGTAGAGCCAGAGTAAAGATTGACAAATTTTATAAAGGTCTTGTGCAATTTCAAAATTTATGATGTTTTTCTAACTACTTTGTATGCTAACACTTAACATATACAACATAATTTAATATTAAGGCCTCTAATTTTTTTTCGAGACCCTATACCATTAAACATATTAAACATATTCAAAATCTCCTCTAAAGATAAGCTGTTTTATACATTAGTTAATCTTCTTCTGATTATGTTGGGAGTAGGATTTGGCCTCCTAACAGAATGCGTCATTATAATGCATTGTACAAAAATAAGTTAATTATCAAACGTCCTTGTATCTTATTTGCCATGCATGGCATTGCTTGTATTGCACGAGAAACTTTAAGCATTTGTAGGGTTTATTTATAGACAAACATTATATGGAGTTTCATCAATTTCGGTACTCCCTACTCCCTACTATATGTTGCGCCACTCTTCCACTAACTAAACCTATTGTTTCTTGTCAAATACTCATTCTTTTTGATATGTTTAATTTGTTGAAACAAATTATTAGTAAGTAATTTGATTTTTGAGACTATAAAGATAAAATAATAAATTTCGTATATTAATTGAAAATATATGAAATATTTAAAAAACTGATGTACTTGCAAAATTGTTGTATAAGAGCAAGTTAAAATTTGATTAATTTGATTTGAATATTATAAATGCGAAAATTCTGTAGTTTAAAAGAAAAGTCTATCAAATAGAAAAATATTAAATTCATGAATTGTGTAATGATTCGAATCACAGCCATCTTGAAAAATTTGATGGCCCTGTGCAAAACTTTTATTTTTGCGTCTTATTTATAGTAAATGTATTTATTTTATTAATAAAATTAACATATTTTGTTTGTTTGATTAATTTTTTCATATACGGGAAAAAGAGGAGATCATGTGCTGTCAATCATCTTGTGCACTCTCAAAGAGCCCTCTGACTCAAATTAGAAATCTTAATTAGTTTTTAATGCTTTGCTGCTTAATTTTACTTGTTGTGATATTAATTAGTCATAATACTTTTACATCTATCTTAAAACACAATAAAGTAATTAAAGTTGAATGACCATCCAAACTTTATTAACGATAATAAAGTTTTATCAATTTCCTTGCTAGATAAAACCTAAATTCAATTATCGATAATAAAGCTTTATGAATTTTATTAACAAAAAAAATTTATTAATTTATTATCTTGGAATGGAAATTTTTACTTAATTATTACTAATTAATAAATCTATATGTTTGCATTATATTGACTTTTACACAATTAACCAATAAAGTTTAACATAATCAAGTAAGATTATATTAGGTTCTTACTCCAATGATGTCTAATTTTATAATACAACTTTCAATGGTTTTACTTATAGATATTTGAGGATATATACAGTCAAAATTAAATGATTAAAAACACAAAAATTTAAATTGTCTAAATATTAATTAATTATAATTAGAGAAAGTACATCATATCTAAAATATGAAACATTTTAGAATTGCATAACGACAAAAATCAGCACGAAGATAAAAACTAAACTTCAAGCTAGCACCCACAAACCACATACTTCACAATTCAATCAAAGATGTAGCTTCAATATCAAGAAGTTTTCCTTTATAGAATTCTTCAACCACCTAGTCCTTTTTTGACATTAATTAAAGCATCCTTACATAACCCTAATGATAGATATGGATCATATTTAAGAATAGAAAAATCAATTAATAATAATAAAGAAAAAGAATTAAAGCATAGGAGTACAATTTATTAGAGTGATTTTAATTATCAACAAACAACTTTGCCATAAGTGTGTGCTTCCTACCAACATATATCACAACAAAGATTCCTAGCCCTTGTTTTTGGTTCCACTATACCACTTCCCCATGTGTTAAGGTCCCCATTGCAATTGGTTGTGTGTATGTGTTCTAGATTAGCTTTTGATTATATTGCTTTTCCTTGCTGTTGTTTCTTTCATCCCCTTATATATTTCTATCAAAATATATTTTATTTGATTTTATCCATTCTTTTAGATTTAACAAAATATACCTCAATATAACCTAAATACTTGGAGTACATATCACATTATATATACACTCGAGAATGTGAGAGTTGAGAATGGCTGCTTAATGTATATCTTTCAGAAATCACATCATAGTTCATATTGTCGTGAATGTAAAGCTAAGAATAGTCAACTAGTGTGTTACTTTCAGATATAACAATTAACGTATCCTATATGTTTAAAGACTTCGAATATGTTGTATATATCCATTTCTAGGAAAAAAACAATTAACCCTTGTGATTTACATAAAGTTAAGAATAATCGACTAGTGTGTTCCTTTCAGAAATCGCTCTATGTGTATCTTAATAGAATATATAACAAATTCTATATATGTTTAAAATCTATAAATATATTGTATCTATTTATAGGAAAATACATATAACCCTTACGATTTTCATCAAAATAAATATATAACTTGTAAAATTTCATATGTTTTTATAAATTTGTCAAGAGAATGTATACGAAAACATGTGATAGAGGTCATATAAATGGGCATGAAAAGGGATAAACTGAACCCATTAGTGGGGCTACACTAACTTGTTATTTCAGTCAACAACAAAAGGTGAAATGCCCATTTGCATGTTATCTCCTCGTGGGGTGAGAGCAATTTTCCAACTGTCCTTTTGGGTTATACTCAAATAGATAGTTGAAATTTGCCATATTTTTTTGTGGTCCTTTTTTTCATTTGGTGGTTTAGTTTGTGGTTTTAAATACTAGCTTATTCCATTTAATCAATTTGCTTATACTATGTTGTTTCCATGTACACTTTGGACTACAGATTATGTTAAATATATTTTGCTTCATTTCTTCTCTATCATAATAATAAGATTGGAATTATGGGATAATGGAGTACTTTTTATTTAGGGATTTTATGATCTTAAACTTATGATTATTGTGGAAGCCAATACAATATTACATCATCATTATAGCCCCATTTCATTTATCATACAAATAAAAACTTTATTTCATGAATGTTGATATTAGTGGTAATTGTCATAGGTTTGTATTGTTAACTTTTTTTTATGGTAGGATTATTAATGTTAAATTTGTGGTACGATAGGCTTATTACATCAGAGAAAAGTATAATCAAATATAAATTTAATGAGTTGTTATTCTAAAATCAATCTGATGATCTCATATTAGTCATATACTCTATACTATTCGACGTTGGATCACAAGTGGATAATTCTCAACATTGGGCTTTTTTTTTTTAACTTGAATGAGAACACTGCTATTTTTGTACTTGATAACTAAATCTATTATCTTTTAGAATTAATGAGACACAACACTTTAATTAATTTAAATCCAAATGTATATAACTTGCTCTGATATCATGTTAAATTTTTTTGTTAGTCTTTCACTTATTAGCCCATACAAGAAAAAAAAATAATTTCTTATAAATTTGACAAGTTCCAATCTTAAAAACAATCAATAATAAATTGATTAATTTATTGATTAATACTTTTTTATTAGTCAAACGTCCTCTACTTTTCCTTGTAGCATTGGAACTCACAAGTGGATACTTCTCAACAATTAATTAGGAGTGCAATTATGTACATTTTAATCTTTAACCTAATCTAACTTTAATGATTTATAAGTTAATATGGAGCAAGAAAAACTTAAATATTGTGGCACTATATTATTAAATAATGTTTGAAAAATATTCCTATTTCATAACATAATAAGCAGAAAAAATTATTTTTTTCTTCTTATTTTAAGTTAACTTCTTATATAATATATGATGGAAAATAGCCTTTTACAAGGTACCTTATGCTATATATATTTTGTTGTGAATTTGTTATTGAACTTTTTCTCATTGCATGTTATGATGTTGCCAAATAAATTATTGTTGATTAGCTTGCCCAACTAACTATTCATTCATAAGATGAACAAATTAAATGTCAACCAAGAAATTTAATGCCTCATTGAAGGAAATCTTAAATTCTTGCATGGAAAAAGTTATACTCCTATTATACTTGATGGAGCATGTATCTAAATTCACACATAAAAGTATCTCATAAAGATTGACTCATAAGTGATACGAAAAAACACAAGAAAAATTGAGTGGGAGAAGAATATTTTTTAAAGCTCAACAATAGTTTGTTATCGTTTTTTGTTTTTAATATTTTATTTTTTGATTAAAAAACACAAGAAAGCTCAACAATATTTTTTAGTTGTCAGTTTTCAAAATTATTATGTTCCCAATAAACTTGACTAATTAATTTTTATTTAAGAAAATCACAATAATACTGAATATGCCGCCTTCATATGGTACAATAATAATTTTGAGTTTTAAGTTCAAATCTCATTTGCTCTTTCGTTTAAGTGGAAAATATAACGTCATGTAATTTGAAAATGTACATATTGCATCTACACTAGAAATTGACAAAACTACTTAAGGCAAGGATTAGTTACAATACTTACAACCCACCTTAAAAAATCAGTGAAAATATGGTGTACTAGTATATATGAGGTATTTAGACCATAAATTACTTTAAATATAGGCATGTCTATAATTTAATACATGTTGGTCTTGCTGTCAATTTAAAAAATCGATCAAAAATCATAAAATAATTGCAATTTTTCATTGCTAACTTAAAATTTCTTTTTGTGATTTTTATATGAAAATTTTCGTTAAATCCAAATCTTAATCCTGATCTATATTTTTAGCTCAATTTGCTCTGGGGTGAAGAAATATGATAAAAACTTTTAAATATATCATTATATTCTAAAGTGTCAACTACTTCTATTGTATTAACATTGTGACAGTATATTGATGATATACTGGAAGGAGTATCCCAATAAATTGCACTTGCATGGACCTTAACCTACAAGCTACTGTGCAACTCCTACTTTTGTTGTTTGCATGTTTTTACTTTGAAGAAGTATGAACCCTCCATCAACTACAGCTTATTAATGACACAGTAACTCTTTAAACTTATTGTCACTTTATATACACCTCTATAAATGTTAGATAGTGACAATTTACTTAAAAGAGTTATTCAAAGCAAATCTAATGACCTGAAAATTAATTAGGCTTCTAATTGAACTCGATTTGACACAACTTCAACAATTATGTAAATATCAATATAACACAAAGTCTGATTTTAAACCAACTCGAAACACCTAATCTGAAATTAATCTGATGACCAGAATACTCCTGAGACACATAACTACTTTGATTGATCTTTAGGCCTACTATATGGCTTAAATAAGGTACTCAATGAGAAATTTTAGTTTTCAATTTAATCTCAATTTTCTTGAGTATTTTTTTATATAATTATTACAGTTTGACTTTTTCAATACTCATGTATAAAAATATACTTTCACAATATAGATTTAATAAATAAATTAATAATTTAATATATTTCTGGTTCAAATTGTACATTGACAAACATGAAAATTAAAGAGTAACAACCATAAAAATGTCCATATATACTGCCCTTGCGGTCATTCAAAAATTTAAGGACAATTTAGATTTTGTTTAATCCTCCATGTATTGGATGATCATATTTTAGTATTTTAATTTATTTTTATTGTATTAATATGATTTTTCTTCTTGAAATTACTAAATTTTATTTTAATGAAACTAACTTATACATATATGAACTTATTTTCAAAAGTTGAGAATGATTTTAATAAAATTAATATAAGCTTATATTCTCTTAACATCATTTATTGTTTTAAGATGAATCAATTATACTTTGACTTTGATTTAGCATTTTAGTCTTGAAAGGCATTTTGTCACTTCCTAATTGTTATTACCATAGTTACAAAACATATTTTCTCTAAAATTCGTCATCATCATACTTAGTGTATTCTGTTTATAAAAAATATAATCAGACTCTGGAGAGACATGGAAGACAATAACCTATAGTCATAAAGAAGAGTTCCTTAGCTCGAAATTTCAATAAGAATTGTTTCCTAATACTTTCTTAAGCATTGTTTTTGCATTTTTAAGTGTTGGTTGAAATTTCATTGTTTTTAGTACTTTCTTGAGCATTGTTTCCCATAAAACAAAAAAATTGAATGCTTGCTTATAATATAAGCTTGAAACTAGGGCCTCTTTAGGGGTATGATTAATCTTAGCGTAGGAGTAGTACGATCTTTCGATCCTTCCCTTTCCAATTTGCAATAATGGTTATAAACATATCTTTAACATTTAAAATGAACGCTTGATTACATTATCCTATATGCAAACAAAATGAGGACCCCCAATGTGTCATCAATTTTGACACACGTTGTATAACCTAATAAAAGTAATGTTATTTTTGCATTTTTATCATTACTTCTAGAAACCAAAAGTAGATCCACATTACTCCTTTGTCTTTAAGAGATTATACAGTAGAATATTATACGTTTAATAAGAAAATAGTGAAAGTAATTTAAATAAATAAATAAAATTAAAAGTTAAAAAAAATGAGAGAAAATATGTAAATAAGAGTTCAAAATGTGGTGACGTGATACCCAGAATAGTGAGAGATAGATACATTGGTTTTTTTTACTATATTAATATATTATGTGTTTCTCTCATTTTGCACAAGTTGTAAAATAGTGAAAATGAGAATTAAGTTGGATAATGAGACAAAAAAACAAAAATAGATAACATCAATGATCTGAGTAATTAAGATGGAAAAAAAATATAAGTTTGTAAATGAAATTAAAAGAAAAATATGACGATTTTTAATAAAGAAAAGTGAAAAGTGATACAAATTAAAAGTGGAAAGGAAGTAATAGCTTACTAAAATACTAGCATGTGAATTATTCTTTTGTTCAACAATCGGTGATAGACTACTGTTCTTGGTTGCCTCTCTAAAATTACTTGATTTTAAATATAGATTAACTAGGATAGAAATCCGTGCAATGCACAAATTTTTAAATACGTTAATATTTAATAAAATTTTAGACGAATGAAAATATTAAATGAAGATGTGAAATAGAGTATTTACATATGTATATTGTAATTTAAAAAGATTTAAATATAAAGAAACACAAAATAGGCAGTTAATAAAGACTTTTTAGGTTTTGAAACACCTCTTTATATATTACATTCTCAGTACGCTGACATATTTCACCATTCTTGTCGCATATGAGAATTCTTAGCCATTTCCTGCTAATCACTATTTTTATTTGATTGTAATTTCTGCCATTATAGTGAAAATACATTTTTATTTTTATAAAGGAATAATTACATATTTACATTACATAAAATCAAACAATATTTTTTAGTTGATTTATTTTTATTGCACTATATTTGGTAGCTAAGATAGTGTGATTGCCTTCATACAGATTCCAGTTGGCTGATTTTTTGCATTAATTTATTTGTTTCTATAATTATCATCTGGTCCAATATACACATTTTTCATAAAATTCAAAATTGTAATTATGCTAGTCCAACAATGTAAATAATTGATTTTAATGATCAACTAATTTCCTAAATTTCGGTATACTTTTATACAAAGTGTAATTTTGCAGTATAATTTTCTAAATATTGTAATTCCAATTACATTGGAATAAATGTAATTTATTATGTAGTATAATTTTCTACGCAGTGTAATTCCAGTATCTTATCAGACAATATATAATATTCTACACAGTACATCATATATTTTCCATTATATTTTTTAAACAGTCCATTGATATACAACAGTGCAATTGGAATAATTGTGATTTATTGCATCCATAAATATATGAGTTTACCCGAAAATATAAATTTGTAAATATGATTAGTGGAAAATCAGTATAATCTCATTATAATTTTTTAAACAATGTATTTATATACAACCATGTAATTGAAATAATTGTGAGTTACTGCATCCATAAATATAGAGTTTTTCCAAAAATATAAATTTGAAAATATGATAAATATAAAAATGTAAATCAGTGAAATTCAAATTAATATCATTTAATGAAAAAAAGATAAATGACATGCTCACAATTAATTTTTTTTTGCTAATATACAGAATAGAATGTATGATTTAATTGTTAATTGTGGGTTGCAGGTGACCTAAATAGAGCCTATGACCTTATCAATGCTATAAGTTTGGTTCACATCACATACATTAATTAGGCAAGCTAATTTTGTAATTGTAACGTAAATGTGAATGATAGGATAATGGAGTGTGATTTATTTAAAGTTAAACCACAAGTCCACAATAAATAGCCTTCAAATGCTTGTTCTGTTCCTTTTTATTTGTCTAAACACTAGATGTGTAAATTATTAATTGAGTACTTGATTAAATTATTTTTTCTTCTGTTTCTTTTTATTTGTCTAAACACTAATACTTGATTAAATTATTTTTTCTTCTGTTCCCTTTTATTTGTCTAAACACTAGATGTGTAAACTATTAATTGAATACTTGATTAAATTATTTTTTCTTCTGTTCCTTTTTATTTGTCTAAACACTAGATGTGTAAACTATTAATTGAGTACTTGATTACATTATTTTTTCTTCTGTTCCTTTTTATTTGTCTAAACACTAGACGTGTAAACTATTAATTGAGTACTTGATTACATTATTAAAAATAGTGCTTTAAATTAAAATAAGAATTTCACCAAACAAAATAATGAGTACATTTTAAATGAAGTAGAGTAATAAAAGAAGTTAGGCAAACCTATATAACTTGTAAAATTTAGGATATGGTAATGAATAATGATAGATACCACATTTAGGGTTATAAATCGTATAAGCATGTATATGGAAATTTTTCTAGTTAAATGGGGCAAACTAAAATAAATAGAGGGAGTATATTTTATGTTTTCTAAAATTTAAGCAAATTGTTAATACAATTTAAAAAGCTCTAAATGTTAAGAATCAGAAAAAAATAAAATTTAGTTCAACATTTATTCCTTTTCTAAATTAATTACATCACTTAGCTAGTAATTTAATGATAAATTTATATGATATTAGTAGCCCTCGGAATCAATATAAATAGTTATAAATACAACTGTATTTAATGATTATAAATGTCATTTTAAATAATAATATATATTTAGTACATGTACACAATTTTTAGGGCTACATTATGATAATCTATTGTAAATTAAACGGAGTACTACATATTACAAACTAAATGTATTATTGATAATACATTCACATATATATTTTTTGATTATAAATATCAATATAATTGATTAGTGGTGAATCAAAGATATTAATTACTATATAATAAGTCGAACATTCAATTTTATATTATTACGTATTATATATAGCACAATTTTTATTTCTATAAACAAGATTTTTAATTAAAATATCCGATTATGATACAAGCAGATTCAAATCTAAATTTTTTACTTATTTTTAAAATAGTACTTGTCCTATGTGGTCGCATGTCAAATAACTATTCCCCCTCGTTTGCATTATCTTTGAGAAGTTGCTATCATTCCTTGTCATATGCTTTCAATTCCACGTAACAAATCATAATGCATGTGATTTCGTCTATATATTTCCTTCATGATTTCGATTATTTTAATTACTACTTGATAGTTTATAATTTTTAGTCTATTTCTAGTCATAATTAGAGGTGTTCATTCGGTTGATCGGGTCGGTTTCGGACGGGTGTTATTCGGTTCGGTTGCATTTCAAATCGGTTATTTTTCGGCTGTGTGTTACAACGGGTCTCACGCGGGTCGAGTCGGTTAGTCACGGTTCGGTTGGAGATCGGTTATTCAAGCTATCGGGTTAGCATCAGTTCGGTGTCGGTTGAAGTTCGTGTCGAGTGTCAATCGGTCTCGGGTTGTCATCGATTACTAATTGGTTCGGTTTTTTCGGGTACAGATCGGGTTCGAGCTTTATTTTTCGAGTAGTTATCGGTTACGGACAACTATCGATCGGGTCAATATCGAAATAAGTTAATAGTCGGGTTTTTAATTGATGTATGCTCATTTTATGGCAAATCAATTTATTTCAATTAGTTTATATATATATATATATATATATATATATATATATATATATATATATATATATATATATATATATATATATATATATATATATATATATATATATATATATATATATATATATATATATATATATATATATATATATATATATGAGACTTTTATTTAATAATGTATCATGTTGCTACTTTTGATAATTGGTTGAATATTAAAACTCAATAATCGAAACTCGATTTGTTTGAATGAATAAGAATAATCTAAACTATCTCGTAGGCTATTAGTTACGTACTTAGACTTATTAGCGTTATTGACTTATTGTCTTATTGAGTACTCTAAAGTATAAACTAATAGTCTCTTCAATTCAGAGTAATTATCTCGATTTCTTTTTAGGCTTGTAATTAACCTATTAGAAATTTAGAATATATTACTAGAGGAGAATTTATGCAAATTCCAAATGAGACATTTGTTTTTTAATTAGAGGGAGTATAAGCTATTAGAATAATATACATTACTCTATTACACTAATAATCGATTGTATTTCTAAGTTTGATAATTGAAACTTATCATATATAATAAAGTGAATTAGATTAATAGTAATCATAACCATTTTATATGATATTATGTATTTATACTTATTAGTGACCATGAATACTTTAAAATAATAAATCTATTACACTAATAATTGATCGTATATTCGTATGTAATTTAAAGCTTAATAATGTTTGGAACTATATCTATTGGAGTGAATAAAACTAATACAAACTATCTTATAGAGGTATACTTATAGAGTTATAGTTATAGACTTATAGACTATCATTGACATTTGACTGTTAACTCAATGTTATTACTTATTACTATTAGTTATTAGTTATTATTGATCTTAAATACTCTAAACTCTAAAGTAATTTATAGGCTATTATTAATAATCGATCGTAGATTCGTAATTCAAAGTTCACTTATCATAATTCGATCTATTATAGATTATAGTAAATGAAACTAGTGTAGTACTCCACCTTTTTTGTTACTTTGAATTAAATAGCCTAAATTATGTAATTTGACCAAATTCAATAATAAAAATATTTAATATTTGATATAAAATATTTATATTACTCAAATAAATTATTTTAGATATAATCATATAATTGTCCAATTTGATGATAAAATGTTATTGGTTATATTGATAGCACACGGATAACGGGTTTAAGCCGTTGGATTTATAATGGTAATATCTTATCAGTGGTCAAGATTGTGCCACGTCGCCGGATAAAGAACGGATTTGGTTCTTTTCCTCATCCTGAAAGTGAATCCTGAATTCCTGATACAATACTTCATTTCCCAAATCCCGCTCGACTAAACCCTAACCCAACTCTCTCTTCTTCATCCTCTCACTGAAACCGGAGGCCCTTTTTCAATCCCATCCGTTCTCCTCCAATCCGGCTGGTAGAACACGTTCATCTCCGGCAGTTTACACTTCACACTCTCACGGCCCAAATACCCAACAATCTTAAGGCAGTCGAAGAAACCCTAGTTTCTTCACCTTCACCGTCATAGCCGCACACACTGATTGAGTTTTGCTTTGAGTAAATTGCTTTGAGTAAATTGATGAGGAGGCTGTGAACTTGATTAAATTTGGTGAAGGAAGGTAAGGGCTTATGATATTGTCTTTGAAAGTTATATTCATTGGGGTCATTTTTTACTTTCTTGGCATGCTTGAAGTCTGTATTTATGAAGATTTAGTTCAATTGTCTTCTGTATGCAACCTTATCTGCTTTGGAAGGAGCCCCATCATGTAATTGAAGTCTGTATTTATGAAAGTTTAATTTCTGTATGCAATTCTCTTCTGTATGCAATCTAATCTGTATTGAACTTGTGTTCTTTCTTTTATTTTCTCCATAGAAGTGCCTTTTTGTTTTGCAGTGTGAATTGTAGTTGTTATTCTTAATGGTAAGTACACACTTAGACATAGTTGATAGTTATGTATATCTTTATTCAGAATCATTTGTGTATAATGATGATGATGTCTGAGATTGGTTTTAGTTGGTTAGGTTCACATAAGGATATAAACACTCAAATAAAATCTTAGATAGTAATGGATACTTCTAATAAGGATAACTGTGAATCTGTGATATAAATTCATAGAAAGGGGATTTGATATTATACTCTTAAAATGTATCTGACGTATATCTTGTGGCTTATTTCTAAAACTGACCTAAGGACTTGAAATTTACCCAACCAAATATGTTGCTAATTATGAATAACATTGCAAGCTTCTTCCATGAACATGAACTTACTTTTTCCATATTATTACTTTTTAGGTTTTAGTCTGAATGTTTGATTATGCTTATGGGTTTTGAATTTCTTCTGGGTTTCATCTTGATGGGTTGAATTGCTTGTGAAAATATGCAAAACAATGGATGCTGAGGGAATGATCAATATTTAGGATTGTACCTACGATTAGTTCGTATTTTCTTGGCTTTTTTGTGTTGCAATTCTTTAGATTCACCTACGATTGTACCTTTGTATATTACTTGTTTGATATATGGAGTATGAATGTAATTTGAGTGAGTACAGCAACGCATCACAAAGGGCAGTTGTAATCATAATTTATTCTGTGGCATGGGTATGAGTTAAGATTATTTGTAAACTTACAGTGTTAAACTTACTTTTTCCATATTATTATAGCTTGGTTGAACAAACATTGTTTGTTGTTGCTGCACAGACCTGCTGAGCTGCTGCTGACTCTTGCTCTTTCGAGGTTGCTCATTCAGCCCACATCTACTAATACTAGTTAATAGCTGCAATTTTTTTTTCATGTAATTTTTTCATGTAATTTTTTTTTCGTTCTTTATGTAAATTGTTTTTGAATATTATTGACTAAATTTTTTCTTTGTCACTCATTTTTAATAGCTTATTTATATATTTAAATTTTTGGTGGATGTATAAGTGATGGATGTAAATTTTTGGGGTTAAAAACTTAATATTTATATATTTAAATTTGGTGGATGTATAAGTGATGAATGTAAATTTTTGGGGCTTAAAGCTTGAAGAATTGGTGGAATCTTATTGGTTTATAGTTGATTTGCTAAGATATTTATATATAAACTTGTTTACAATCTTTCAATATTAGAAATTAGTTTTCAAATATTCAAAAAATCATAATTAGAAAACTGAAATTGGATTCGGATTTATAACAGTTCGATTAAGAATCGGTTCGGGTTGGTATCAGTTCGGGTTAAAAACAGTTCGACTAATAATCGATTTGGGTTTGTACCAGTTCGGGTTAAAAACAGTTCGATCTTAATCGGTTTTAGTCAGGTTGCATTCGGTTACGTGCATACTTCGGGTCGGATTTGAATCGGGTCGAGCATTTTTCAGTTCGGGTAACATCGGTTAAGGTTTATATGTCGGTTATGAAATTCGGTTGCAGTTCGAGTTCGATTTTGGCCTTTTCGGTTATTAAACGGTTCGAGTGAAGTATCGGTTCGGGTAATTGCGGTTCGGTAAACCTAAAAAACTTACATTTTTTCGGGTCGGGTAATTATCGGTTCCGAGTCAGATTTTCGGGTCGGGTTTGTTTTGAACAGCTCTAGTCATAATATATTTTAGATGAATTTTTAAGCAATGTTTCTACATGAAAATGATTAATATCAAAAAAATCATGAAAGATTTTGCTAAAATTAAAAACTAAATTTGAAAATTTGACTCCTCTTTCTAAAATTAAAATTTTTCCCTTTTATAGAATGTGATTACTTGAAAAATAATTTTTCCAATAATTCTAAAAACTAATTCAAATTAACGAAATAATAAAAGCAAAATTACTGCCTCAAATGCAAATTTATAGAATCAAGGTGGTGAGTCATTGCCTATATAACGGCGACTTGTCACTTTAATAACTATGTCCAAACTAAGATTTTAGAGAGGTGGTGGTGAGTCAATGTTTATACAGCGGTGAGTTTCACTTATTTGGTGATGACTCGCCGCTTTTCGTTTTGCCTTGATTTTTCTTCATTTGATGGGTGACGAGTCGTGATCTTGATGTATATGTGGTCTTGGTGATGACTCGTGGCTTAAATTTTGCATTCGTACCTCATTTTTCTTACTAGCTTATCAGGGTTTTAGGCTATTTCCATAAACATTCACCTTCTTGTAACTCCATAGGACGTATAATTTGTCATAAGACTTCCAAATTCACTTCTAGATATTTAATTATCATTAAGTGTTAATTTCATAGTGAACAAACGTAAAAGAACTTTAAAAACATTTTTTACAATTATAAAAAATAAGATTAAAATTTTAGGGGCAATAGTATGGTTAATATTTATATTTTTACAACAGTAAATAATATTCTATATATTTGTCCATTATTTAAATTTACTTTCTTTTATAGAAATAAATAGCTCAATACAATAGCTTACTCTTTATTTATGTCTTCAAAAATAGCTTATTCTCTATTTATGTCATCAAAAGGATGGGAATGGCCAACTCTATGCTTGAATAGGTAGTTTACAAAACTTGAGTTTGATAATTAAGTTTGTGTAGAAGAAGCTAAAATTTATATGCTTTGGCCATCTACATTAATTTATTTAATACCAAATCTATCTATAACTAATATGATTTACCGATTACTCGTTTAACTTAGACCTAAAATAAAAACCCATTTGACTCTTAAATTTTAAAAATTTCAGGTAACCAATAATAACATTTAATGTGTTTCTTTACAAGAAAATTATTTGATATTAACAAATAAAATAACTACAAATAAATTTGTCAAATTAAGTTTAATTTCAGACAAAAATACGCTTAAAAAGAAGAAAATTATTATAATTATAAATATATTATTTTCTGCACTTTTCATGCAGTCAATTTATATATCTAATGAAGATTAATTATAAGTTTGTCAGACAATTAAAGACTTTCTCTTTCAGACTTATAATAAAGGAATATTTTATCATTTATATTTATAATTATAGATTTTTCCTTGACCATTCCTCTCTTATCTATAGGAATTATCCGTACCCTATATTTTCTTTTAAAAAAGTAGTGTAGTGATTAGGAAAAACCTTGTTAGACTTTGACATTTCTTGAATTTGTGGCTTGTTGTAGTTGAAGAGGTAAAATTGCTCACAACTATAACAATGATGATTTTTTAAGGACATATTTTTGGTTCCTAGCTAGCTAGCCGTGCAATCCATCAAGGGTCCGTCGTCCGTGCGTTTGTTGACATGGATATTTTGAAGTATAAAGAACAATGGTATTTTTTAGAGAATGGTGGAAATTTTTTAAATTTTTATTCCCAATTATTTTGATAATTAGTATCTCTAATTAATTAACTATAATAATAAAAAAATTCTACAGGGCTAATGTTCTTTTTTAAATACTATATGAAACAATGTCCATGACTTAGTTAATAATATTTTGTTATTAGTGATGTATCTGAAAAAGGAGTTATTGAGAACACAAATAACTCATAAATATAGAAAAGATTATTAAATAAAATTATACTTTATAGAATTTATCATATAAATATATACAAGATTTTGTTGTTTATGAACTCAACACCTTAATGTATAGGTGCCAAAAGAACTCCTGAGCTGCCACTAATTTCACATTAGTATTTGAAATAACAAAAAACCAAAAATAACAAAAAAAAACCCTTGTCTGTTAATGCCTCTTTAGCCCATGTGAAAAAGCCAACAAAAATTAATAGTCAACCGATAACAAAACCAACTTAAATGGCCTTTAAAGACCTAATTTAATATACTAGTCGAGCAAACAAGTCAAACAAATCAACCAATAATTGATTCTCAAACAACTATTTAATTTTATACACTTCTAGAGGAAGTATATATCATCAAATAACACAAGCATCGTGATGCATACATAATTCTTCACAAGAAACACTTAATTTTGATATGTGAGCAAGTCTTTAGTCTCATGTTCTAATTAGCAAAAGATTATATAAACTCTTAAAAATGGGATTTCATATTCCCTCCATGATTAAAGCAATGTATTATGTATTAAACCTTTTTTGGGTAGTTCATTGAAGAATGGTGTAATTGATTATGCAACATGGTCCTCATTAGAACTCATACTCCTACATGCATGCTTAAAGCTTTGCCTAATTTTTTTCAATTTTTTCCTTATTAATAGTATATACTTGGTCCTACAAAATATTTGTAGAATCTGTTTACATGATGGTGATACGTGATAAACAGTTTTTGATTTTATTGATTGATTTCTCATAAGAAAGAAAAATGTTAAATCAAGATTTTGAATAGTTATTTATGTTTATGCAATTTTTATGCTTACCTAATATTACCATTATTATACTTGATATAGTATTGGAAATGATCCATATAATTTATATACTTCACTTAAAGTTAAATATATCTTAATGTAAAAGTTGATTATTTATAGTACGTCATTTGGGGCTTGTTTGGTGTCAGGTAACTGTAATTATAGATGGATGTAGTTGTACAATTTTAACTTTTTGATATCTATATGTCTAACGAACAATGTAAATTAATAACGCGTGATTAATGTAGCAATGATAATGTTGGATTGTAATTTGTTGGAAAAAATGTACTATTTTTGGTTTTAGAATGCTATAACATATAACATTCTGAAAACCGCTCATTCTCTGCATCATTACAAGCTATTTAAACTATTGCTTTTTCAAAAAGTAACATCTTTTATAAAAGTAACATTTTTAACCTCATTAAACTACTATAATTTCTTTTGTAAGAAGTTATATTACATGTACAAACAATTAGATCCTTAGAACATAATAAACTTTAGAAAATATATAACAAACTCTTTAGTTTACGATGACATAGTGAATTCGAGTCATACTTTTAAAGTTGATTTTTAATAAAATATTTAATTGTATATCAACAATGTCAATTAGGAAACAATCAAGCCAATCAAGTCAATTAATTGATCTTGTCAAGAATACAATAAAGGATACAATTAAGTCCCTTAATTGCTTTGATTGATCCCCTAAATGTTACATCTAACTTAGGGGTGATGAATATGGTGTGCAAAACAAAACACAAATTATTGTAGAGGATTTTCAATATTTATAAATCAAAGCTTTGGTATTGTTGCTAATCTAAAACAATATTTTTTCTTATTGGATTAAGGTTGGGAATTAAGTCATTATAATTAAGAGGAGATAGAAAATTAAGCGTTTTATAGGTTGTGATAACTAAACCATTAACACAAGGCCGGAAGAAAAAGTATTTAAGTCTTTAGTCACTGAGCTAATTAAACTCTCTTGTATGGACTTAGTACACATTAATATAATGTGACTGCACCAACCTTAATAAAAGTATATTAGAAGGTCAGTAGAGTCCAGAGTAAAAAATGCGCGTTAGTGAATCAGATAGTAAAGAGCGTGAGTAAGTAGAGAATAGAGTATAAAAAGTAATGCAAAATAAATTTTGGGTACTAAATCTATATTAGACTTTTTTTTATTTCAATATTAAATCCTCAAAATATTTGAGACCACCCTGCCTATAATTTATTGAACTTTCATGTGACTTACCGTCCAATGTCTAATACTATTTTTTTGTCCAAATGATAAAGATAATATACAGTTAACCCCACTAATCTCATTCTAATCATACATTATCTCCCTAATCTTTTTACTTGTCAACCCCTAAGTGTAAGAAGACAGATATGACATTAGTCATGCTTCCTTCTTGTATATAATTGAAAAAGGAACCCATGAAGGCTGGACCATTATACTAACGTCCCAGTTGGTAATTAGTAATAAATAGTGAGAATAATAATGAAAAGTTAGTGTAATTTGGATAGAGATATCTCTTGATAAGTTTAATGGTCATACTTATTCTCTTTTAGTAATCTCATTTTCATCACAAAATTTATTCTAATGTATTATCACCAATTAACACCGAAAACGGGCCGTGATGGGAATTTAGGTTCAGATTTATTTATATCATGATCTCTCGGTCATTTGATTAAAATGTTAACGAACATTCAATTGTGTAAAAACAATTAAGAATGACAATCAAATTAATTTGACGGACATGCAGAGATAAGTGCTTAGTACACTCTGATATTTTAGATTCGTCTTTAATTATACTAATTAACAAAAATAATTATTTCTCATAAAGCTGTTAATTAGATCACTAATTGACCTATTAGAAGGTGAAATTAACAATGATTGGATGCTTTATCTTTATTTATATATTAAATAGTAATTTTCAAATCCATATTCTAACAACGTGAAGCCCATTATACCAAAGAATTGTAATATTATCCTGTACCCATGTGTTACTTTTTAAAAAGTATTCTCAATTAATTCTTAATTATTTTCTTAGATCCTTAGCCTAATTTCATCATTTTATTGGTCGAAATCTTATAATTTATATATTAATATTAATTTATTAATATATATTTATAATAAAGGACATGTAGGTTAATATGGGTAGCTTAACTTTAGGTGAACATTGAAGCAAAGTGTACCTTGATCTTGTAACTTATAGGTGCAAACCCCTTTCCAAACTAATGTTATGTCATCAAATTAATTCATTGGTTAATGGAAGTGTTAGGTTGCTTTTGTTAGTTCAAAATAGAAAAAATTTTGTCCATAACTTGAATAGCTACTTAACATATTTTATAATATATTATAAAAAATATATATTAAAATTTCACTTAAATTTATTTTAATTTCTTTGTATTCTAAAAAATAATGTTTAAAGTTTCTTTCTCCAACAATAAAAAAGAGAGTGCCAATTTGAGTTATATGTACATAATAACTTAAAAGTCATTAATTTCAATCTAAAATTAGTAATGTTCTTGACTTTTTCACGACTCTAGATAAAATAATATAGGTTTCATTCATAGAAATATTTACTGAGTTACGATTTTATATCAACAACATTAAAAGAAAAGTTCATCAATAAAATAATACAACCATCTCTAAAAATCAACACTTCATAAAATCGACACAATATGAAATGAAAAGTTTTCACAATAAAAGATTATATACCTTTTCATTTTAGATAAAAAAAATACCTTAATTTTAAAATAAAAACTTTTAAAAGGTGAAGAGGGAGGGAAAAAAATTTAACTTGTAGTTGGACTAGGCTTCATCCCTATAAATAATTTTTAATGCTTATAATTTTTACTTGACTATTAGCGGACTGTCCGGCTTATAAAAATTATTCAAGATCCGTTATTATTATTATTATTATTATGATTAATAGGAGGTAATGTGGTTTTGTGGAAAATCCAACTAGAAAAATCTTGAGTATGTGTGCTTATGTTTCGATCAAATACCACATACTCAAACAACATGATACGCTCAAATTATTTATACATATTAGGATAATCAATATACAGTATTATTATAACTTACATAATACATTATGTTCACTACAAACAACAAAAGTCACCAAATACCATCTAGCATTAGATTCCAAACTAAATACACTAGTAAAGAAATATTCTATTAATTGGCATTGTATAGATATGCTTTTTATTTTCAACTTAATATAATCAATATAACCTTTTGTGGCACATATATATTTATTTATACATATATAATTAAAAATTATTTTTTTACTTTCTTTTATAATTATTTGAAAAATTATTAGATACTCTAATAATGAGATGATATAATTTTAACACTTTTAAAATTAATTAAAGTACATATACTATATACTTATATAATATTGTTGGGTTGACTTTTAATTCTCTTGAGATTTCTATTTTTATAGGAATTGCATAATTGCATAATTTGATTTTTTTTTTGGGCATATAAACAAAATACAAATTCCCTCTAAAGTAGAAGTTCTCACATAAAGTTCGAAATTAATTATCAAGGGGTTGTTAGTAAAAAAAATTTACACGCCATAAATGGTGGGTGTAACATTTTAGATGGGTATGTGTACGGAAGCGGATATATCTGATTCACTCACTTATTTTGTCATCCCTAAATCAAATAAGTAAAGACTTTTTCTAGAAATTCAACAAAAAAAGTAAATTTTTATGAATTTAAAATTTCTATTATATTTATTTTTTATATCAAACAAATGAGTTCTAAACTTTTTACAGAAAATGATTTTAGATTAATATAATAAATTTTTGGAGAAAAAAATTACATCGTTGTAAGAAAAAAAAAAGTACAAAACCAAATATTGCCAAAAAGGAAAAAAAAAAATTGATCATCAAAGCATAGGGATCACAAACATGCATAGATGAACATGAATATTCTGAAATGTTGTATTTCCCTAGCTATAGCATGTGTTAGGTCTCATCTCACATGCTCCACCATTACATGATCAAATAGTAGTACATTTTTGTTTATTCTTACACATACTCCTACTTCATGTGCTTACAAATTTGACTAATAAGCTTGTTCAAATCACATAAACCTATGTATATTAGACTGCATGCATGGAGTATTATAATATAGCATCACCATGGACTTATAAAACACATCAAAATAAGCCATTCTTCTTGTTTTGGATAGTATTAGATTGCTATTAAGAGTTGAGTTTGATGCTATTCTTAGGCTATATAAGGGATTTTTGGGGCTTCATTTATAAACTTAAACTTTTGGTTTGATTGGTTCCTTGACATGGTATTATAAGTCAATGTGACAAATAGATACGAGTTATAATCTCAATTATGAACAACTCCTCAAATTCAAGTGGAATATTTCACACTAGAAATGAGGTGGGCTTAAGCTGCATTCACACTTCTAGACCAAATGACTCTCGATCGTATGAGAGGCCTCAACCATTAGCTTAATTTTTTTTGAATATATATAATATATCATTGGGGCCTCAACCATTACGTGTCGTTTGGTAATCGATATTAAATGGTGGGAATGATAATGAAATGTTAATGTAATTTTAGTAAGAATATTTCTTGACAAATTTAATGACCATACTAATTCTCATACAACAGTCTCATTTTTTTCACAAAATTCATTCCAATACATTACCACTTGAACATGTGCTATTAGGTGGTAATGAAAAATTGTGAACGAAAAACCTTTTTATGATCAAATTACTATGGTAATGACATGATACATATCATAAAAATTAAAACTACAAATCATTTCCATTACCATTAATTAGTAGTATTAACCAAACAGGCCGTTAGAGTATACATAATGTAAGATTGGGGTCTTAGCTATTAACTTACACTTTTGTTTGAATTTGTTGTTTAACAGCTATTAGGGTTTCATACATCCAATACCACCATGTACAAGTAAGCTAGGCATTGTGCGTGTCATCGTAGTTGACTTGAATTAAACTGATTTAAATTGAATAAGTTGAATAATGATTTTAAGAATGAAAGTAATATATTGAATTAGATTAAATTTAATTTACAATAAAAGTGATTGAAGGACACAATCCAAGAATATTTCATTTTTTTATTTAATAAATTTGAATTAAAATAATTAAAGTTAAACTGAATTGTACTTATTACGTAGCATAAATGTAAATTGGATTAATATTAAGATTAGAGAGTAAAATATATTTGAGTTATGCATGTTCCTTCCATTATCGCATTAGTGAATATCATGTAAATTAATTGTTAGCATTTAAGCTGAAAAAAACAACCTTAATTTAGTATTATAATTCATATCTCATATTCATAAGATAGCTTTTATATTAAAAAATTACACTAATTTCAGATTGAGTTAATTAACAGGTAGACAACATATGATATATTTATCAAAAAAATTTACAATTAGAGAAAGCTGAACTCAAAAAAACCTAAAAATTGAAATATAAAGAAAAAAACACATCATAGGTAGGAAACAATTCATGCTTAGTATTTTGAACCAAGGATAAACGCACTATAGGATGTTTGACTCGACTCATAATTTCTCAAAATTTGTGATAAAATCCAAGATATTAATTGTTTGCCGTCCTAGCATATAGCAATCTAGCAACATTATTGACTTTAATACCTTTTATAATAGTATAATGGTCATATACTTCAATTTTTCACACTATTTATCTTTATTTTTATGTGGTCAATTTGACTCATCATGCATCCTATATATAGGTTTTGTTTGTATTATAATACTAGGTGAAAAGTGAAATAAATCAAAATTTCTTCACTAATGAAAAATATCAATTGGCAAATGCCAATTTGTAAATACCAATAAAAATGATCATATCTTAAATATTAATAAAATATTAGTTAATGACAAATATCATCATCTAACAACATCGATATTTAGAGAAATTTTATTAGATAACAATTGATGAAATCACATGATACACCTTACTATTTTGAAGTGTCCATAATTACCCAAGTAAGATATCTCTATCCATGATAGGGTCTAGCCTATTTGGGCCTTACAAACAAACCGTTAGAAAATGATAAATATCATCCTTAAGAGATTGATATTTAAAAGAATTTTAATGGATAATTGATGATTATATGACACACCTTACCGTACTGAAGTTTTCATAATTACCCATGCAAGATGGCTCTATCTATGGGCAGCTATTATTGTGAGAAACCGTCTCTTAAAAAGACGATTATTTTGTTATTAATTGGCTATTTAACCCATATATTTAATACGTCTCTTGGAAAAACCGTCTCTTGCAATAATTTGTAACGCAAAAACTTGGACGAGACCGTCTCAATTTGAGACAGTCATTATGGGCCGACCCATAAACGCACGTGTATAACAACAACATTTCCCTTCCCTCCTTTTTTCCATTTCCCTGTCACAACTTCCTCATTTTTTCTTACTTCCATAATTAAAACTTTCAATTATACTCTTCTCTATTTTATTTCCTTTCTTGATTTTTGATATTTTTGTTTCTTCCTCTTTATGATTACTGATTCTTCCTCTTGGTTCTTGCCATTTTTTAAAAGATTTCAATTATTCCTCTTCAAAACCCTTAAAATAGTTCAACCATGACTTTTTAGTAGCTTTTTATGATTATTGATTGTGATTTTTCAAGAATCATAAAATGAGAAATTAATTCAAAGCATAATTAAAATAATTTAGGATTGGAGATTACTTGCAAAGAGAATTAGATTGGAGGAAGAAGTCAAGAACACAAAACCCTAAAAATTGTAATGTAGTCGTAGGATTGAAGATTACGTTTTCACCATCGTTAAACACGTTTATATATATTTGTAAATAGTCCAAATTGAATATGCTAATAGTTAAATTATGACATATAAATTGACAATTGATATTTTATAATCTAACTCAATTTTAAACGTATAAAATTTTAAACGTATAAGCTTAAATTATCGTTTTAAAAATAAGTATTTAAAGTCTATAAAGATAATGTATAAGTTTTAGTTCAAATTGAATATGTTAATAGTTAAATTATGACATATAAATTGACACTGATGTTTTATAATCTAACTCAATTTTGAACTTATAATCTTTAGTTATCGTTTTAAAAATAAATATTCAAATTGTATAGATGTATTGTATAGCATTTAGTTCAAATTTAATATGTAATAGTAAAATTGTTATATATAAAATGACAATTGATGTTTTATAATTTAACTCAATTTTGAACTTATAATCTTCAACTGAGGATTTAAAGATAAGTATTCAGATTGAGTAGAGTTATTGCAACGCATTAAGTTCAAATTGAACATGTTAGAAATAAAATTTTGATATATAAATTGACATTGTATCCTCATCTGCATCTCTTTATAATGTCTTTGAAATCATTTTCATGTCTAAATCATTCATTAAATCCTCCATTAGAGAGATGTTTGGAGTTTTAAAGATGAAATGTCGATTTTCTTTATAATTTCTTGAAGATTTTCAGAGATTTTGTAAAGAATTTATGTGCAAACTTTTTTGTTCATTAAAATCCTCCATTAAAGAGATCTTTGGAGTTTTGAAGATAAAATGTTGATTTTCTTGATAATTTCTTGAAGATTTTTAGAGATTTTATAAAGAATTGAATGAGCAAATGTTTTTAATTTTGTTTCCAAAATATCGAGTTTAGGTTTGGCGGTTCTGAAAATCAATTTCCGTGTTTACTGTTTTCAAAAATAGCAGTTATTATTTATTCTTTTTCCTTTTTTTAATTGATAATAAAGATTGGGCTAGAGGGAATTGGGCCGTCCTAGCCTGAGACGGTCTCGGCCAAGACTAGCTGAATTTGTAATCTATGGGAGGATCTAGCCTGTTTGGGCTTTACAAACGAATCGCCTCTGAGTTTCATAACACTACTCAAACCAATTTCAGGCAAACATACCCCCACCGTTGTAAGACTCCAACATTCCAAACAAATTATACTTCAATGGAGATGAATGCAAGCTAACTATCAGTATCTGATTTAGTCATAACATACTACATTCGTTTTGACTAAGGATAAAGCTAGTTAAAGACGTCGTATTTATGTCATAGACCTTGCTTATTGCTCTTTCCTTATTGCTTATTCACATATTACCTTGATTGCTTTTGCTTTTATACATCTTTGATCATGTTATAAATGTTATTGTTTATCTTGCATTGTCTTGTCTTATTTTCTTTCCTATGTAGGTCTTTCTCAAATCGACAGGCTTTTTAATCGCACCCTTCTTTATGGGTATGTTCTTTCGTTTTCTAAACTCTTCAAATACAAATCATAGTTTCTATGAACAAAATACACTAAATATAAAAACAGAAGATTCATGTCTTTAAACAGATGAGCAGATAACATTTTAAGTTTGTACAAATAGATTCATCATTGTCTTTAAACAAAGAGGATAAAATTCTGCAATATATAAAGCATCGTAATAAAATAAATTAATATTCTTGAGATATTATTATTACTCTAATACATCGGATAGTTATCAAAATATGATGAGCAATGTCGTTACAATTGTGTTTTTCTTAGGACAAATGATCACATCTATACACAGGAAAGATTTATGCATTAATAATTAATATACAGGAAAGTATAACAGAAATGAGAAAAAAAAGTACATATAACATCCGAGAAGGTCATGGTCATAATCATCAGCACGTTTCGCACAAAGCCAGATCCGAGGGTATATAACATCCCAGAAGGTCATGATCTTTGAAAGGCTTCTCACTTGGTCTTATAAGCCAAAACACGACTCGTTGGTAAAAAAATGTACGTAAAATAAAGGTCCCGAACTCTCAAGCGTGAGTGTATAAAAATGCTAAAGCCGATAATAGTGTCAATGTTGCAGTGAGGAGTGAGAAATTTGGACGAGGGCTAGTATTTGGCAGCCATGGGTACGAATCAGGAGGTGGCATCACGCAGTTATCACCGTTGAAGTAGATTCTATGAGGGAAAGCCCAGCCTTTCTCGAATGTAAATGCAGACTTGTCTTTCTGAAAGAGTAATTCCGACTGGACGTTGCCATATGGACCGGCTTGCATAAGGAGATCGTTATAGAACTTGATTCCCCATAGCATAGCAGTATCATCTATTAAACGACAAAACCACACATATTTGTCATTTTAGCAAAAATAGACCAACTTTTTTTATAAAAACGCTCTATCTTTTACTGAAACTAATAGAGTGTTTAACATATATTGAGGCGTTAACCATCAGCTTAATCAGAAACGCAACCTAGATCGCTCAATGTGTCGTCCCAATTTAATTTACCTTTTTTAAGAGTATGTTCAAACAAAGAGAGGAAATTAAGAGATAAACCCAACAAACCTTTAAAAAACCACTTAAAAAACAAGTTTTTAAAGCAAATGTCGTACCCCGGCCCACCTTTCTGAGTCAATCTAAGTTATGTTCCTCGTTTTTCGTTCCGATCCCAGATACAGAACCGAATGTCGTTCCACGCAACAACAACAGAATACATGGTGACACAAAAATGACAGCCATTTGTCCTCGTGATTATTCAACGATTGATAAGATAAGCATAATCTAAGTCTCAATTTAATGGGAGAACCGAAGAACTTACTTATATTCGAGTAAGGAGTTAATGGTTCATAATTGAAGCTGAAAACCTCCGTTAAGTTGTCGAAGTTGGGGTGTTGCACAACCATGTTCCACTGAGAGTAGTTCATCCGATAGTTGAAGTTTGTAACCGTAACCTTAACTCGCCAATATTCTTTGTAATTGGTTTTGACATGCCAGTGTATACGTATCGGACACATATGGTTAGTACATTGAACAAGAGGTGGCAAATAACTGTTTTTATTTGAGAGTGCCGGTGCAACAACCGAGGCCAAATACGGGGAATTAGCCCTGAAAACCAAAAATGAAATTTTAGCGAGAGAAATTTAGAGCCGTGTAGTGCCACATGATTTACTAATTTCCTGGCGAATCATGAATCAAAAAAGCGAATAATTGTTGGTTTTAGGATATTTTTAGGCCTTTTCGAGCAAATTAAGAATTCAAACTGCGAATTATGTTACACTGATTTAGAGCAAGCATGAATAAGGTTCGAGTAGAAAAGAGCTTACTCCACACAACTTCCGGGGCTAGTATCGTTGTTTTGGCAGCCACAGCTGCATGTTGGACATGGTATGATGGTGTCGTTGTAGAACGAAGAAAGCGAGATGCAGCATGAGGGTGCTTTCTGGGACAGGAACTGAGAATATGTGCATGTTACATTCCAAGTCACTGAAACAAAAGGATTATTAGCATAAATTTTGGGAAAATAAAGCATTACATAGGACCTTAAAGGAAACCTATATCAAAACTCTATTTCATTTTGATGTGAAAATTCATTTCAAACTTCATTTTCGACCAAATTTTGTCGCTTGAACACAGATTGATGTCTACTATTAGCAAGGGCATGTCACATTCTATCAACATACACACGAAGATAATGTCAATGTGTGACTCTCATCTAGGTGACTCCCATCTATGCGAGGTTTGAGAGATTAGATGTACGAAGTCTTATTGATGACAAAGAGGTTGTTTCCGGTTGACCCACAATTAGTGGAAAAGCCACATGGGGCCCGACCCCTGGGGTCAACTTCCGGAATGTATTCTCACGTTCTATTATATTAGTTCGCCTCTACATATTTTTCGATTGTATATTGGTAGTATTGCTTTATATTTTCTCGATCCCTTAAATTTTTATTTCCTAGCTTTGCCCTTACCCATGGTACCAAACATCTACAGTTTCACATAAATAAGACGTGTACATACAAAATGCAGAACTAATGTCTATCATGTAAGCATAAAAATTAAAAAGGAAAAGATTTAATATGTTGGATGGTAATATATAGTTGCAAATTTTAATTAACTTACTTAAGGCTTGAGTGGTACGTCTCCCATCTTGGGTTTTAAATTTGCTTGGTTTTACAATCTTTCCTGGCCCGCAAGTGTAACCCGGTCCAGGAGCCTTTAGGGTGACGTTCCTTGGCACTTTGACGGTTCTATTAGTGGTGCCTGATTGCCCCACACTAATTTGAAATGAGCTAATTGCAGTGGCGGGGTCTTGCACCCAAGAATTCAGAACTCCTCCCCTGCAGCAGTTTGCGAACTGCTGATTGTAGGGAGTTCCCGGCATCAAGTCCACAATGGTTGGATCCTTCTTACAAGAATGTGGAATATTGCCTTTAAATTTTGAGCAATCCCCTTGTTCTGTTGCTTGGCCACCCACCATGCTCCAAATAACCTCTTTTTTTGCCCAAGTCCATCCAAGTTGCCACCCGGGTGCTTGAATGTGACGATACTTTTGAAAGTTGTAAATAGTAACAACGGCCTACCAAAGAGTAAGAGAAGAAATATAAGAAAAGACGATACTAGTGAAACATACCCCTAATCAAAAATGCCAGCTGCAGGGGCAAAGCCAGGATTTTGATGTTGTGAGGAAAATATCTTTTCATATTAACATCACAAAAAGAAATAATGTGAAGGACCGAAACTACCAGAGTTTTAGGGATTTGATTAATTTTTATCAAGTTGAAAACAAAATCAACTGATAGTTTGTCTTATAACAGAGTTACAATATTTAGTGGGCCAATACGCGGTACAAACTATACTTTTGGTGATTTTTAAGGGTGGTGGGTAGCCAACTTTTTCCCTGATGTAGGTCCGCCTATGATTAGCTTGGTCAAGTAGAAAATGGTATTTCACTTCCATTTATAATTAATAGTTACATCGGCCCAGCTCTTTATGATTAAAGATTCAAGACAACATCACTATATGATCCTTTAGGCTATATAATAGGTGTCTCTTCCTACCCTCTCGGTCTCATTATCACTATATATGAGATTAACAACAAAAATACCAAAACTTTAATGCCAAAAGATTGCGATTGACTACATGAACCAATATATCAGTTATAGCGGTTGTCCATAAAAATTCTTCTTTGCCATTTATTTCAATCATCTACAATCTAAAACCGTAAATCTAAATTTTTCATATCCTTTACTATTCTTACCTTCCAAGTCATCTTTCGTTTTCCTAGCCCTTTTTATATAACATTAAGAAAAAAATATGTTTGGAAATCGAAGTTGTACCATCCACAAATCGGAGGAGTCCTTGAATCCTTAAGATATCAAGGCAGGAAAAGGTTAACATTAGATGCAAATGTGCTTTCGTTATTGGTATAAGAATTAAACACCATATTACCTACACAATTATCCTGCTGGTTTAAAAAAATACACAAAAAAAGAAGAAACTCCAACAAAGGATAAAGTACGTACAACATAACCATCCGCAGTCCAAGTAATGACATCCCACTTGATAGTAATATTTCCATTTGGATCGAGAGGATCATATGCCTCTGTAAACAATCAAGAACAGAATTTCAAGCTCAATTCTATAGCCCACTTACCGTAAAGGCGTAAAACACAATCAATAACTAAAAGGAACATATAATTTGTATAGTAGTCACAGTTCCGATCAGAAAATCAAGGAATTGTAATTCACAAACACAAGTAGGATATTAGATTCTATACATGAATTTACCAACTCTATTTTGTATATCACACATTTAAACACATTGTATTGAAAAAAGCGTTTGCATAACATAATCACTTTATGTAACTTAGACTCTTAATTCCACCTCAAGTACCTATAATAGATTCTTGATGTTAATAGCGTATACGGACAATTTTGTGTACTAGACAGTCCAATCACCCTCACAACAGAATCAATAATAAGCCAAAAAATCTGATGAAACTATTGTAACACTAAACCAAAATATAGCTTATAGCATGCCCCATTTGTATATAAAAACAAGCTCATCTATTTTATTGGCTATCAACCCATTATGATTCCATGACCCAATATTACAACCCAATCACATTATGAGAAGACATAATACCCAAAAAAAATTAAAAAATCAAAAACTACATAAATAACCAATTAAAAGCAGCAGCAAACTGATAGAAACCAACAAAATAACTTTCTTCTTGGAATGATAGAGTCATGGCCTTGTGGGGCTATGACATCAGCTTAAGTTTTTGGTTTTGGTTGAATTGAATCTTGACATGGTATCAGAGCTAACGTGAAAAAGGTCACGGGCTCAAATCTCATTCACCCTCATTATTTTAAGTGAAATAATTGGCGTAGAGTAGTATACGATATCATGGGCTACAAGCCTCGGCCTAACTTTTGGTTGAATTGGTACACTAACGTGGGAATGACATAAAAACTCTAGCAAATTAGAAAATAACACGGTGAGAAGAGAACATAATATTTTCCCTGAATATGATCTATGAAAAACCAATGAATCAATGAAAATCCCTTTTAACCCAAATGAATATACAAAAAAATCATCAAAGACTCGAACTTTACAAACCCAAATGTCATGATAAGCCAAATTGAACAAAATGATCAACAAAAAAATTTTAAAGACTCAAAATCTAACCAATCAAAATGCCATGAAACATCAAATTCAATCAAACGAATATACAAAAAAATTCATAAAGACTAAACTTTTTAAACATAGATGTCATCATAAGTCAAATTCAACAAAACGATTAACAAAAAATTCTTAAAAGACTCAAACTTTCCAATACAAATGCTATGAAACATCAAATTCAATCAAATTAGCATACAAAAAATCATGAAACACTCAAATATTACAAACCAAATGTCTTAATAAGTCAAATTCATTAGAATCATCAACAAAAATTCTTAAAGACTCAAACTTTGACAAAAATAAATGCCATCAAACATCAAATTTACATACAAAAAATCATCAAACACTCAAATTTTACAAACCCAAATGTCATAATTTGTCAAATTCAATAGAATGATGAACAAAAATTCTTAAAGACTCAAACTTTAACCTATACAAATGCCATGAAACCTCAAATTCAATCAAATTTACACACAAAAAATCATCAAAAACTCAAATTTTACAAATCCAAATGTCATAATAAGTGAAAATTCAATGGAACCATTAACAAAAATTCCTAAAGACTCTAATTTTAGCCAATCCAAATGTCATGAAGCATCAAATCAAATTCAAAAAGATTAACATGCAAATAAGCAGAAAAGACATAAACTTTACAACCCCAGAATTAAAATTGAACAGGAAAAGAAAGACAGAAAGGTTACCTGTAAGAGTAAAAGTAGAACTAAAGAAGAAAAATGCAAAAACAAAATCACCCAAATTGCAAAATGATTTAATACCCATTTTGGAGAAATTACAAAATGGAGGATAGAAAAGGTTTTAGAAGGAGAAAGAAAGGAGTTATGATGAAGGAAGAAATTACTACTCGGAGTGGAAGAAAGATTTTGGACTTCTCGTAGCTTCCACTTCAAGTGGCAAACTGGCAATTCAAAGAAGTTTTAAGTACTCCCTTCCGTTTCTTAAACAAATTCCTATTTGATATTTTTGGTATTTTATTTGTTGTTTCTATAAAAAACTTTCTATTTTATATGATTAATTTTAGATAAAAATAATCTTATTAATCTTTATTTTAATATTTTAATAATACTTATGGTTTGCACATATCTTTTACTAATTTCATTTTAACATTTTTATATTTTTTATGTTAGTCACATGTTTCTTACCAACTTTATAAAAATATTTTTTTATTAGTTGTGGTCTTATATTTTTTCTACTAACTTTTTTTTTAATATTTTCTAATGTTTATAATTTTTATTTTTCCTCCATAAAATATATTATTTAGTAAATTAATATATCCATTATTTAAAAATTCCATTTTCCTTTAACTTCTTAGGGCAACTTGAGGGATTCTGAATTTTGTTTATATATTCCATGTTCAATTGGTTATTGGCATGGAATTTAAGAATTTATGTCTGAGTGTCTGACCATTCAGCAATAGAGAAAAGTGGCATGGAGTGTGTCGTTTTGTGAGTTTATTGTAACCAGATCATAGCATTAGGGCCATGGATTGTGAAAAACTTGAGGCTTGTGATTATCTATTGCATTTGTGTGGGTCCATAATAACAATTTAAAATGAAAAAAATAAAATTAGAAACGAATTCAATAAAAGCTTAAACTGATATCTGAAATATATTTTAATATGTGCTTTTATATGATGTTCTCAATCCTCATCACACATGGTTGAAGTGTTGATTCTTATACTATGTTAGTTTATGATATTATGTTAAGGAGTTAACTTAGTCGTTAAAGACTTAAAATAATAGCCAAAGCCAAATAATATTCATATATTCTATCAAAAAAATATGTTAATTAATTCCTAAGGTTCGTGAAATTGCAACACCTTTAAATAATCTAAACTCTGAAATGTGTAACTAGTATTAAATAGGAGATAATTTGTGAATGAGATAGCAAGTGATGGTGACATTTATAAATGAAATATTGCAAAATTAATAAAAAATTGAATAATATAGTATATATAATATATTAGGACTTTAGGAGTACTAATGCTTAATGTTATCGGATATGTTATATAATCTGCCATAATTTATTATTATTATTTATGAGCCCCTATTTGTATTGGATCAATTACATTATTATTATTATTATTATTATTATTATTATTATTATTATTATGTCTCTTGAAGTCTTGATTGTGTCTCTACCTAAGTTTGAGATAAATAATTTTTGAGCTATTTTACATGAGATTATCTTTAATTGAGATGGATTTAAAGTGATCCTTTTAAATAATTTAGTAAGCATTTTTATATTTAAAGTGTTAATTTTAATATCTAAAATGAATTTGTAAACATTAAATAACTATAAGTAAATACTTTTAAGTATAAAAATGAATATTATAATTAATTTAATTGGACTATTTAACCTAATTTAAAACAATCAACCTTACATGAGAATTGTATTAATTATATCATTAAATTTTACTTTTGATTTTTTTTTTTATAAAAATCTTCATCTTTGAAGCAAGAGGGAAAGCTTCATTAAGAAAAATAATCCGAAAAATATGGTATTGGTAACTCAAGTAGAATCACCAAATCACCATCTATCCAATCCTATCACAAATAGAAAATTTGAAATACTTAAGCAAAAAAAAAAAAATTAATTAAATAAACTAAGTTCTAAACTTATTCCAAAAGTAAGCGTGAAATTCCTCAACTTGAGGTTTGAGGCTGTTCGCAATTACTAACTGCAAACAGGTTAAAAAAGACAAAATAGTTGTTCGCATATACTAACTGCGAACAACTATTTGACCTGTTTTGACATGTTCACAGTTAGTGATTGCGAACAGCATGCTGCACAAAAACAGGACAAAATAGTTGTTCCCAGTTACTAAGTGAGTAAGTGGGAACAACTATTTTTGTCTTTTTTGACAACTGCGAACAGCCCCAAACCTCAGGTTTGAAAATTTCACGCTTACTTTTGGAATAAGTTTAGAATTTAGTTTATTTAATTAATTTTTTTTTGTTAAGTATTTCAAATTTTCTCACAAATATATGAAGAGGCCCAATGACTAATGATGAGTACCACTATTACTTTCTCTCCTCATAAAATAGAAAATACTTTCTTCGTCTTTTAATTATACATTTTCTTTTTAGTGAGATATATAGATTTACTTTGAAGAGTTGAAACCACAAAAGGAACAAAAGAAATATTAAAGCGAAAGAGTTGCTCTAAAAAAATTTAAATGTAATCCCATATCGAAAAATTAAGAGAAATATAAGTTATATGGACTACTTTTCGTATTACTAATTGGTTTTAAGATGAAACATCATCTGATTTATCCGCAGCCAATTTTCTTATCATATAAGACTTGTTTACAAATTACAAGCTCCATAACAAATTTATAAAATAAAATATACAACATTTTACGCAAATTTCATCATTGATTAAATAGAAGACATAAGCAATTTGACAATAAGCTATGAACAAAAGTCCAATATAATTCACGGGGCTGCTTTATTTTAGTTATTTCCCGGAAATAGAATTAACCAGAGTGCTTACATATAACCTTCCAAGTCACTGTCAATTAAAAATGAAAATAAAAATAAGCCACCATAAAAATATTTATGATAAATTATATTTAGATATTAAAATACGAAAAGATAATTTGAATTATATTATAATGATAATACTTATGTTATTTTGTTCTTTATATACTCTTATTTATGTTTAATTTGAAAATGAATATGATTAATTTAACTGTTTTCGATTTGTTGAAGATAAACTTATATTTTGATTATTCGTGAATAATCACATGTATTGTATGTGTCTTCTGTAAATGTACAAAAACAAAGTGAATATTGTGGAAAAAAAGAAACTTACTTAATGCACGAGTAAATCTTCTCTTGTCCCGAGTTATATAATTTGTACGCTCAATTACCTTCGCAGGTCCACACGTATATTTACCTCCAGGAGCCTTAAAATTAAAATTTTTAGGCAATTTTACATCTCTATTAGTATTCCCTGATAATCCAACACTAAGTTGGAAACTGCTTATCGATCGAGATTGAGGTTTGTTCGACCAAGCATCGAGCAGACCTCCTCGACAACAGTTTTCGACTTGTTGATTGAATGGTGTATGTGGGGACAAGTCTACAATGGTAGGACTTTTCTTGCAACTAGCTGGGATGTAATTTTTGAACTTTGAACAATCCCCTTGGTGCGTTGCTTGGCATCCAAGTGTGGTCCATATGACTTCATTTTTTGCCCAAATCCAACTTAATTGCCATCCTGGTGCTCTAATTGGACGTTTTTGAAAGTTGTACATTGTGATTACAGCCTGTTTATATGTTTGGCAAAGTTAATTCTGCTCGTCTCATATGAGACCGCCTCATCATGAAATTAAATGTGTATGAGTCAGCCTAATAGAGATAGTTTCATCATAAAACTATCTTATATAAGAATTTGTGAAGTTAAATTAGTGAGCATTGATAACATCTTTCGTTATGTAGGCAAGAATACGTACATCTGATTACGTCAAGGAACCAATTATGTCAAAATTAAACTTTATAAGTTGATTGTTCCAACCGTCTAATATATGTTTTATATTTTATCATGCTTTCTAGATCATATAAGAGCTCTTTAGCCGAGAAATGTGAATGAAGTACAAGTGTTTCTCATATTTAGCGCTAATGATTCCATTCGATTTGAGAGACTAATGAGATCCGATCCCATAACTTGCACGAAAAGTTTAATTTTGTTGATCATGGAATGTCTCTAAAAAGAGAAAAGATTTGGAGAAAAAATAAAATTTCTCCTCACAAAATTTTTTCTTATCATTCTCTCTCTTTTTTCCCTTTCTTTCTTTTCTCTAATTCCCATTAAATTCTAGTTATACAAGCATAGTATTCAGAATATAAAGAGTAATTACTTACAACATAACCATCTGGAGTCCAATTTATAAGATCCCACTTGATTGTAATATTTTCATTTGGATTTGAATGACAATTTGCTTCGAAAAAGAAAAAGAAAAAGATTAATAATTAGATACAAGTCACACGACAATAACATAGATAAATTCTAAAAATTACTGAGATAATCTTTCAATAAATTAAAGTAAATAACTCATTGAGAAAGTGTTTAATCTGTAATGGAAAATAGAGAGGATGAATTACTAAAAGTGAACTAACCTGCAGGAATAAACCTTAAAGAAGAGAGAAAGATGATAAAGAATAAGCTGTAAACCCACAAATTATTCAGCATGGCTTCAGTATGGATCTTATTTCATTGACTATTGATTTGTATGGATTTATATATTACTCCCTCCTATTCAGCTGAACTGTCCCATTTGACTTTTCAAACTTGCCGAGGCAACATTTTAACTCTTAATATCTCAAATTATGCTTAATTAAAAATTATAAAAAGTTGATATTAATAATCCTTGTATTGAGACAAATCAAACAAGATCCCATATGACTATGTTTTAACTTATAGATTAAGAGTAAAATACAAATTAAGAGTGATAAGTGAATAGTGCCAAAAAAAAAATGGGACAATTCAGCTGAATAGGAGGTAGTATATATTTGGATTTAGATATTGTGCTTTTCTTTTTTTCTTTTTTTTTTTTTATGAAAGTGGAACTTATTAATACTCTGCATAATTTAATAATGCATAAATACCAACTTGGTTGCTAGTAGTTATAGAGTCTGACAAATATTAATGTGAGAATTAAATATTTTCTCAATTAAAATGTATATTTTTTATTAGAGAATTATGAATTCGATTTTTCTTGACTCTTATCCTCTCCTTTTTTCTTATTAAAAAAATAATATTAAAATAAATATATTAATATTATAAATTAAAATAATTTAATTTGATTTGATTTTGATGGTTATAAATTTATAATTAGAGTAGTTTTGTTTTTTATGTAGCATACAATTTAATGTCTTTTCTGCAATAATTATGTGGCCATGTGTGAAGTCAAATGTGCAACTGGTCCAATGAATTGTATAAACTTGTGGGGTTTTTTGTTTATTTTCCTTGTAAATGATCAACTAGTTTTAGAGCAAGTTCCTTTTTTATATTTTCTCAATTTCAAATTACTAGCAACATTATGAATAATGTATTATTTATTTATCATTCTTAATTTGTGATTACTATTTAATTTATAAGTTAAAACATGATTAAATGAGATCTCATTTGATTTTTCTCAATACAATGATTATTAATATTCAATTTTTATAATTTTTTATTATATATAATTTGAGCTATTGAATATTAAGTGGAATATCGTTTGATTCGTTACATCAATAAGGATTTTAACAATTATTTATTGGTTTGAATCACTATCAAGGTCAAAGGTTGAACTTACTACTTTTACGTTTCATTTAATTTGTTGATTAGATGACTTAATTTTAAAGTAAAAATTATGATAAATATATGAATTATGTGAATTACATTTTAAAGTTTTTGCATTTTGCGAATTATAGCATTAATTAATGTTTACAATCACTAAAATATTAATGTCTATAACATTCAGATCATATCACTTTAAGGTTGTAATTTACAAATTTCATATATATATATATACACGTTAAGATCACACATTAATATAATTTAACTTTTATATATATCTTTCAATGTATGTTTAAATTTTTCTCTCTTATCTTAACAATAATATTTAACATGAAACCGAAAAAGTATATGTTTTGGGTTTACGAAATTTAAGATGGGAGATGTGCGGTTGAAAACTCGTTGCATAAAAGTGATTTAACATAAGAAGCACAAATAATAATAGTACGTACAAACAAATTGGATCTCACTTTTAACTAAATTGAGCACAAAAACAAAAGCCATTGAACTCATATATTATTATTTAATGTGAAATCAAAAGAGAGTATTGTGCTCCATCCAGAAACACGTGCTGTAGCAATCTTCATAACACGGACGAAATATCGCGAATAGCCATTGTTAATGAATATTAATTGGAATACCAGTACGTAACTTTCCAAGTCACTTTCAATAAAAGTGAGAATAATTAATTAGTCATTTCAAATTGGTTCAAATAAAAATATGTACATATGAGATTCAATAATGCATTTACAATTATAGAACCGTGTAATGCAAATTCAATACAAATATAAAACTTCAAAACGCAAATTCAATTTGTGGATTAACTAAAGCCTACAAGTTTGAAAGAGAGAGGATTGATCTTTCTATGTGGCGATCAGAAACAACCCTTATTATAAGGATGAAAATAAAAAATTTTGATGACTAGATAAACCTATAATTCTCTATTAGTATTCACCATATTTTTTTTATTTTTATTTTTATTTTCTATTGGTTGTGAAGGATACCAATTATCAAACAAAGCTATTGTATATTATTGTTCTAGGTTAAGTTTAGGGTAGTTTTGACCTATATATATCAAGCAAAGATGTAAAGCGACATGCAAATAAAGATGAAATAAATTGATTGAGTTCTAATTCGGTTTGGCCGAAGAAAATTTAATTATTTGAATATACAAAACAATTAGGAGAAGAGGCCTTACTTTGAGCTCGAGTAGTTCTTCTCCCATCATCGCTTATAAATCGAGTAGGCGAATAATAAAAAAATCATACTAAAATTAAACTTTTCGTGACATAGGATCGGGCGACATTTCTCATAAATGCCACTATAGACTATAATAACAATTATATATGCCAATAAAGTGTCACTAATTCATTTTATAGTAGAACTTAAAATAAAAATCAATAATTATTACACTAAAAATATAAATCGGTGGAATTTTTTTAATGTCACTAAATTCAATATCACAAAAAGTTAAATTTATTGTAGTGACTCTCATAAAATGTCATCGATCCGACATCTACAATTATGTATACTACAAAAGAGAGATAATTAAGTAAAAAGGATGTGTTTGAGGCTAAAATTTCTTGTAAGCTAAGTTCCCAATTTGGTTCATTGAGTTTTTCTCAATTAACTAGTTTAAATATTAGGTCTAATAGGGTTCATTTATAATGAACATGACCTAATTATATTAGGTTGTAAATAGACTGAAGTACAATAGAATTTCAATGACCTAATAATGAATGACTTAAAACTCACTTACAACAATCTCAAAACCTCTACCAAATTTATCAATTCTATCAGTATTTTATTGTTACCCATTGATATCAACCACAATCCACAATAACTATTAATCTAAAGTGTTACATCTAGGTTACATACATACACCAATATTAGTCAAAGAACTTAGCAAATACACCCATGGCAAACAATATACAACATCTCATTACCGTGTGTACAGTCTAAACAGTTGTTAGGATGTCTATCAATACGAAAACATAATAGAATATTAAATAACAAAATCTAAAAATAAATAGAATTAAGTAAGAATGAACTAACCCGTGTGTGAAATTCAAATAAGATAAAAAGAATGTGAATAAAATGTTAATCTTTTTCAAATGATAATAGTTTAACATTGTTATTAATTTGATTAATAACAATTCCGGAAGAAAATGAATTATTTTTCTTAAAAGAACTTAGGGGGTGTTTGGTATAAAGAGTGGAAAGGAAATGGAAAGGTTAGTCTTAAAAAAAGGTAACAGTAATGATAAGATTATTGTAATTAGTTGTTTGGTATAATTAGGTAAGGGAAACACATTGTATTCTCACGTTCTATTATATTAGTTCGCCTCTACATATTTTTCGATTGTATATTGGTAGTATTGCTTTATATTTTCTCGATCCCTTAAATTTTTATTTCCTAGCTTTGCCCTTACCCATGGTACCAAACATCTACAATTTCACATAAATAAGACGTGTACATACAAAATGCAGAACTAATGTCTATCATGTAAGCATAAAAATTAAAAAGGAAAAGATTTAATATGTTGGATGGTAATATATAGTTGCAAATTTTAATTAACTTACTTAAGGCTTGAGTGGTACGTCTCCCATCTTGGGTTTTAAATTTGCTTGGTTTTACAATCTTTCCTGGCCCGCAAGTGTAACCCGGTCCAGGAGCCTTTAGGGTGACGTTCCTCGGCACTTTGACGGTTCTATTAGTGGTGCCTGATTGCCCCACACTAATTTGAAATGAGCTAATTGCAGTGGCGGGGTCTTGCACCCAAGAATTCAGAACTCCTCCCCTGCAGCAGTTTGCAAACTGCTGATTGTAAGGAGTTCCCGGCATCAAGTCCACAATGGTTGGATCCTTCTTACAAGAATGCGGAATATTGCCTTTAAATTTTGAGCAATCCCCTTGTTCTGTTGCTTGGCCACCCACCATGCTCCAAATAACCTCTTTTTTTGCCCAAGTCCATCCAAGTTGCCACCCGGGTGCTTGCCTACCAAAGAGTAAGAAAAGACGATACTAGTGAAACATACCCCTAATCAAAAATGCCAGCTGCAGGGGCAAAGCCAGGATTTTGATGTTGCGAGGAAAATATCTTTTCATATTAACATCACAAAAAGAAATAACGTGAAGGACCGAAACTACCAGAGTTTTAGGGATTTGATTAATTTTTATCAAGTTGAAAACAAAATCAACTGATAGTTTGTCTTGTAACAGAGTGACAATATTTAGTGGGCCAATACGCCGTACAAACTATACTTTTGGTGATTTTTAAGAGTGATGGGTGGCCAACTTTTTCCCTGAAGTAGGTCCGCCTATGATTAGCTTGGTCAAGTAGAAAATGGTATTTCACTTCCATTTATAATTAATAGTTACATCGGCCTAGCTCTTTATGATTAAAGATTCAAGACAACATCACTATATGATCCTTTAGGCTATATAATAGGTGTCTCTTCCTACCCTCTCGGTCTCATTATCACTATATATGAGATTAACAACAAAAATACCAAAACTTTAATGCCAAAAGATTGCAATTGACTACATAAACCAATATATCAGTTATAGCGGTTGTCCATAAAAATTCTTCTTTGCCATTTATTTCAATCATCTACAATCTCAAACCGTAAATCTAAATTTTTCATATCCTTTACTATTCTTACCTTCCAAGTCATCTTTCGTTTTCCTGGCCCTTTTATATAACATTAAGAAAAAAGTATGTTTGGAAATCGAAGTGGTACCATCCATAAATCGGAGGAGTCCTTGAATCCTTAAGATATCAAGGCAGCAAAAGGTTAACATTAGATGCAAATGTGCTTTCGTTATTGGTATAAGAATTAAACACCAGATTACCCACACAATTATCCTACTGGTTTAAAAAAATACACAAAAAAAAAAAAGAAGCTCCAACAAAGGATAAAGTTCGTACAACATAACCATCCGCAGTCCAAGTAATGACATCCCACTTGATAGTAATATTTCCATTTGGATCGAGAGGATCATATGCCTCCGTAAACAATCAAGAACAGAATTTCAAGCTCAATTCTATAGCCTGTTTTCTGTTTAACCAGCAAGGTTTTTGTGTTTCTTGTATTTATTTCTTGTATTTCATTCAACAACTGATGATGGTTATTTATACAGATGTTTAAAATAACTGCTCCTAAGAATAACTAGTAACTGCAACACTACACACCACTAATACAAGTAACTGCTTCTAAGAATAACCGTAATTATAATCTAACACTCCCCCTTAAGTTGGGTCGTAGGGTCACCAACACCCAACTTGCACAGAACCTCTTAAAAAAATTGAGTTCCAACTGCCTTTGTAAGAATGTCTGCTAGCTGATCCTTGGACTTTACATGCGGAAGCTTGATTACTTGGGCTTCTAATTTCTCCTTTATAAAATGCCTGTCCACTTCTACATGTTTGGTGCGATCATGTTGAACCGGATTTTCTGAAATATTGATAGCTGCTTGATTATCGCAGTACAGCTCGCAACTCCTTTTAGGAGGGAATCCTAGTTCAGTAAGTAACTTTCTCAGCCACAGGACTTCTATGATTCCCTTTACTATCGAGAACTGTATGACTTACCTCATGATCAGACAGGATTGGTAATGGTAGAGGAGTGGAGAAAACGTCTTGGTGGGGTGACTCTGTAGCATTGCCCACTTGGTCTTTTGGGTCTAAGTTGGACAACCGTGGACTGATTAACCATCTGAGATCGTCACTGTGATTCTCCCCCTGACATCGAAGAGGGTGGTAGTAGTATTCATTCTCAATGAACTCGCAATCCATGGTGGTATAGATCTTTCTAGTCAGGGGATCATAACACCGATAACCTTTCTGATTCCTCCCATACCCAATAAGGACACATTTGACTGCTCTCGGTTCGAATTTGTTTCTTACTCTCGCTGGACAGTGAACAAAAACTATGCACCCAAAAACACGAGGATGTAGAGTATGTGAGGAAGGTAAGGAGAAATAGGTTTGAAGGGTGGCTAGAGGTGTGTGGTATTGGAGGCTCTTTGACGGAAGTCTATTGGTAAGGTAATTAGCAGTGGCGATGGCTTCAGGCCAAAGATAAGTTGGAGCATGAGAATCAAGAATAAGCGCACGAGTCATTTCAAGAAGTGTGCGATTTTTCCGTTCGGCTACTCCATTTTGTTGAGGTGTATTGGGACAAGTGGTCTGGTGTATAAGCCCTTTTTGTTTAAAGAACTGTTGCATGTTTGAATTAACATATTCTCCACCATTATCTGTTCTAAACATGCGGGGTTGAGTTTGAAATTGAGTACATATCATATTATAAAATTCAACAAACACATGAAATACTTCCGATTTGTGCTTGAGGAAGTAAATCCAACTCATCCGGGTGCAATCATCAATAAATGTGACAAAATATGAAAAACTATGTAACCCTATGACGGGTGCAGGACCCCACACATTAGAATGAATCAGCATAAAAGGTAAATCAGCTCTATTCAAACTAGTAGAGTATGAGTGTTTATGACTTTTTGCACGAATATAAGTTTCACACTTGAAATCAGTTTTTAGTCCTAGAAATTGAGGAAAAAGTTTTCCTAAATACCCTATTGATGGATGCCCCAAACGTCGATGCCATGTCCACAGTTGTCTTTCCTCTGACCCGCGAGCAAGAACAGCTTTGCCTTTTTGAGTCTCCCCTTCCAAGTAGTATAATCCACCTTTTTCAATACCACGCCCAATGACTTTCCCTGTCCGAGCATCCTGCACAGTACAACATCCGGGCTCAATGAGAACAGAACAACCAAGATCTTTAGTAAGTTGGCTTACTGACAATAATTTATGAGACAAGTCGGGGACAAATAAACAATTTTTTAAAGTAAGATTTTCTGTAAGAGAAATTGTTCCAGCTCCGCTCACTTTAATCCCTTCCCCATTGGCTGTTTTAATAAGGGTTTTTATAGGGGTGTCACGAGTCAAAAAATCGTTCGGGTCATACGACATTGTATCGGTGGCTCCACAATCAATTATCCAACCCTTATCAAAATAAGACGAAGTATTAAATGAGGACGAAAAAACAGAAAAAAATGTGGGATGAGGAAGATGATGAGCCACGTGACTCTTGGACTTGAAAAAACGAGCCACGTGACCCCCCCTCCTTTAGGGTTTCTGATCCATCTCCTTTAAAAGGAGGTGGGGGGTCTTCCCTTCCTTCACTCCTTTCTCTTCTTCTCACTGTTAGGGCGCCTCCTTTAGGGTTTTTGATACCTTCTTCCTTGCCTGTAACGTTCATGGCTTCACCTGGTTTTTCTCCTTCTTCCATGGTTGTGGATCTCTCTTGGCGCCATCCTACTGCTGCCTTTCCCATACGAGTTTGATCTGAAAAACGCGCCGCCAGTTTTCTTTCTCCCCTCTTCTTTGAATCCGGCCACCACTCTGGGTACCCCACGAGTTTGAAACATTCGTTCCTTGTATGCCTAGTACCACCACAATAGGTACACTTCAGGTGAGATCTTTCATCCTCCTTCCGGTAAGATTTCCCTTTGACTGAAAAAATCCCTCCGGTGTCTGGTGACTCAAAATCAGATGAGGGGTTTGTCTTCATGATTCCTCGTCTCAGAATCTCCCTTCTGATACTGGCATAGGCCTCCTCCACTGTGGGAAGAGGGTCTAAGAGGAGGAGATCTCTTCTATCCTTGTCGTATGTTTCATTGATGCCTCCTAAAAACTGGTATAATCTGTTTTGTTGAGTTATTTGATTATAAATGATGATGTCGCATGGATCCTTCATCGGATTTGGTTGTCTTCTGTCGATTTCTTTCCATAACACAATCAATTTGCTGTAGTATGTTTCAATGGTGTCTGGCCCTTGTTGGATCTTGTTGGTTTTGACTGTTAAGTCGCAGGCCATCCCTCCCACTGCTATACAGTGTTTCAATCCCTTGCCACAATGTTTTGGCTGTCGGGAAATCGAGATATTGATTGACTAGATCAGACTCTATATTCTCCAGAATCCATGAGATAACTATTGAATCACTTCTGATCCATTGGTTGTACGCTGGGTCATTTGTGGGTGGAGGATCGTCGATGATGTGATTGAGACGATCCCGTCCACTAATGGCTAAGTGCATCAGCCTGGACCATTTTGTGTAATTTTGATTAGTTAATTTCTCTGAGATTAGGAGGGTATGTGTGCTGGTTTCAGTGGGTGGTTTGTTGGGGTTTAACTGCTTAAAGAGTTGCAACAACTGCCCCATTGTGACCGGTTGGTCTGGTGCTATGACAGTTCTTGATTCATCTTCCATTGTTGGATTTTAAGGTAGGTTAATTGGTATGTGACGAAGCTGCGAAGAACGATTCAGAATCGTTCTAGCTCTGATACCATGTTTTCTGTTTAACCAGCAAGGTTTTTGTGTTTCTTGTATTTATTTCTTGTATTTCATTCGACAACTGATGATGGTTATTTATACAGATGTTTAAAATAACTGCTCCTAAGAATAACTAGTAACTGCAACACTACACACCACTAATACAAGTAACTACTCCTAAGAATAACCGTAATCATAATCTAACATAGCCCACTTACCGTAAAGGCGTAAAACACAATCAATAACTAAAAGGAACATATAATTCGTATAGTAGTCACAGTTCCGATCAGAAAATCAAGGAATTGTAATTCACAAACACAAGTAGGATATTAGATTCTATACATGAATTTACCAACTCTATTTTGTATAACACACATTTAAACACATTGTATTGAAAAAAGCGTTTGCATAACATAATCACTTTATGTAACTTAGACTCTTAATTTCACCTCAAGTACCTATAATAGATTCTTGATGTTAATAGCGTATACGGACAATTTTGTGTACTAGACAGTCCAATCACCCTCACAACAGAATCAATAATAAGCCAAAAAATCTGATGAAACTATTGTAACACTAAACCAAAATATAGCTTATAGCATGCCCCATTTGTATATAAAAACAAGCTCATCTATTTTATTGGCTATCAACCCATTATGATTCCATGACCCAATATTACAACCCAATCACATTATGAGAAGACATAATACCCAAAAAAAATTAAAAAATCAAAAACTACATAAATAACCAATTAAAAGCAGCAGCAAACTGATAGAAACCAACAAAATAACTTTCTTCTTGGAATGATAGAGTCATCTTAAGTTTTTGGTTTTGGTTGAATTGAATCTTGACATGGTATCAGAGCTAATGTGAAAGAAGGTCACGGGCTCAAATCTCATTCACCCTCATTATTTTAAGTGAAATAATTGGCGTAGAGTAGTATACGATATCATGGGCTACAAGCCTCGGCCTAACTTTTGGTTGAATTGGTACACTAACGTGGGAATGACATAAAAACTCTAGCAAATTAGAAAATAACACGGTGAGAAGAGAACATAATATTTTCCCTGAATATGATCTATGAAAAACCAATGAATCAATGAAAATCCCTTTTAACCCAAATGAATATACAAAAAAATCATCAAAGACTCGAACTTTACAAACCCAAATGTCATGATAAGCCAAATTGAACAAAATGATCAACAAAAAAATTTTAAAGACTCAAAATCTAACCAATCAAAATGCCATGAAACATCAAATTCAATCAAACGAATATACAAAAAAATTCATAAAGACTAAACTTTTTAAACATAGATGTCATCATAAGTCAAATTCAACAAAACGATTAACAAAAAATTCTTAAAAGACTCAAACTTTCCAATACAAATGCTATGAAACATCAAATTCAATCAAATTAGCATACAAAAAATCATGAAACACTCAAATATTACAAACCAAATGTCTTAATAAGTCAAATTCATTAGAATCATCAACAAAAATTCTTAAAGACTCAAACTTTGACAAAAATAAATGCCATCAAACATCAAATTTACATACAAAAAATCATCAAACACTCAAATTTTACAAACCCAAATGTCATAATTTGTCAAATTCAATAGAATGATGAACAAAAATTCTTAAAGACTCAAACTTTAACCTATACAAATGCCATGAAACCTCAAATTCAATCAAATTTACACACAAAAAATCATCAAAAACTCAAATTTTACAAATCCAAATGTCATAATAAGTGAAAATTCAATGGAACCATTAACAAAAATTCTTAAAGACTCTAATTTTAGCCAATCCAAATGCCATGAAGCATCAAATTAAATTCAAAAAGATTAACATGCAAATAAGAAGAAAAGACATAAACTTTACAACCCCAGAATTAAAATTGAACAGGAAAAGAAAGACAGAAAGGTTACCTGTAAGAGTAAAGGTAGAACTAAAGAAGAAAAATGCAAAAACTAAATCACCCAAATTGCAAAATGACTTAATACCCATTTTGGAGAAATTACAAAATGGAGGATAGAAAAGGTTTTAGAAGGAGAAAGAAAGGAGTTATGATGAAGGAAGAAATTACTACTCGGAGTGGAAGAAAGATTTTGGACTTCTCGTAGCTTCCACTTCAAGTGGCAAACTGGCAATTCAAAGAAGTTTTAAGTACTCCCTTTCGTTTCTTAAACAAATTCCTATTTGATATTTTTGGTATTTTATTTGTTGTTCCTATAAAAAATTTTATGATTAATTTTAGATAAAAATAACCTTATTAATCTTTATTTTAATATTTTAATAATACTTATGGTTTGCACATATCTTTTACTAATTTCATTTTAACATTTTATATTTTTTATGTTAGTCACATGTTTCTTACCAACTTTATAAAAATATTTTTTTATTAGTTGTGGTCTTATATTTTTTCTACTAATTTTTTTTTTTAATATTTTTTAATGTTTATAATTTTTATTTTTCCTCCATAAAATATATTATTTAGTAAAATAATATATCCGTTATTTAAAAATTCCATTTTCCTTTAACTTCTTAGGGCAACTTGAGGGATTCTGAATTTTGTTTATATATTCCATGTTCAATTGGTTATTGGCATGGAATTTAAGAATTTATGTCTGAGTGTCTGACCATTCAGCAATAGAGAAAAGTGGCATGGAGTGTGTCGTTTTGTGAGTTTATTGTAACCAGATCATAGCATTAGGGCCATGGATTGTGAAAAACTTGAGGCTTGTGATTATCTATTGCATTTGTGTGGGTCCATGATAACAATTTAAAATGAAAAAAATAAAATTAGAAACGAATTCAATAAAAGCTTAAACTAATATCTGAAATATATTTTAATATGTGCTTTTATATGATGTTCTCAATCCTCATCATACATGGTTGAAGTGTTGATTCCTATACTATGTTAGTTTATGATATAATGTTAAGAAGTTAACTTAGTTGTTAAAGGCTTAAAATAATAGCCAAAGCCAAATAATATTCATATATTCTATCAAAAAAATATGTTAATTAATTCCTAAGATTCGTGAAATTGCAACACCTTTAAATAATCTAAACTCTGAAATGTGTAACTAGTATTAAATAGGAGATAATTTGTGAATGAGATAGCAAGTGATGGTGACATTTATAAATGAATTATTGCAAAATTTTAAAAAAAATTGAATAATAGAGTATATATAATATATTAGGACTTTAGGAGTACTGATGCTTAATATTATCGGATATGTTATATAATCTGCCATAATTTATTATTATTATTTATGAGCCCCTATTTGTATTGGATCAATTACATTATTATTATTATTATTATTATTATTATTATTATTATTATTATTATTATTATATTTGGCTTATGTCTCTTGAATTCTTGATTGTGTCTCTACCGAAGTTTGAGATAAATGATTTTTGAGCTATTTTACATGAGATTATCTTTAATTGACATGGATTTAAAGTGATCCTTTTAAATAATTTAGTAAGTATTTTTATATTTAAAGCGTTAATTTTAATATCTAAAATGAATTTGTAAACATTAAATAACTATAAGTAAGTACTTTTAAGTATAAAAATGAATATTATAATTAATTTAATTGGACTATTTAACCTAATTTAAAACAATCAACCTTACATGAGAATTGTATTAATTATATCATTAAATTTTACTTTTGATTTTTTTTATAAAAATCTTCATCTTTGAAGCAAGAGGGAAAGCTTCATTAAGAAAAATAATCCGAAAAATATGGTATTGGTAACTCAAGTAGAATCACCAAATCACCATCTATGATCTATCCAATCCTATCACAAATAGAAAATTTGAAATACTTAAGCAAAAAAAAAAAATTAATTAAATAAACTAAGTTCTAAACTTATTCCAAAAGTAAGCGTGAAATTTATAATGAACATGACCTAATTATATTAATGTCACTAAATTCAATATCACAAAAAGTTAAATTTATTGTAGTGACTCTCATAAAATGTCATCGATCCGACATCTACAATTATGTATACTACAAAAGAGAGATAATTAAGTAAAAAGGATGTGTTTGAGGCTAAAATTTCTTGTAAGCTAAGTTCCCAATTTGGTTCATTGAGTTTTTCTCAATTAACTAGTTTAAATATTAGGTCTAATAGGGTTCATTTATAATGAACATGACCTAATTATATTAGGTTGTAAATAGACTGAAGTACAATAGAATTTCAATGACCTAATAATGAATGACTTAAAACTCACTTACAACAATCTCAAAACCTCTACCAAATTTATCAATTCTATCAGTATTTTATTGTTACCCATTGATATCAACCACAATCCACAATAACTATTAATCTAAAGTGTTACATCTAGGTTACATACATACACCAATATTAGTCAAAGAACTTAGCAAATACACCCATGGCAAACAATATACAACATCTCATTACCGTGTGTACAGTCTAAACAGTTGTTAGGATGTCTATCAATACGAAAACATAATAGAATATTAAATAACAAAATCTAAAAATAAATAGAATTAAGTAAGAATGAACTAACCCGTGTGTGAAATTCAAATAAGATAAAAAGAATGTGAATAAAATGTTAATCTTTTTCAAATGATAATAGTTTAACATTGTTATTAATTTGATTAATAACAATTCCGGAAGAAAATGAATTATTTTTCTTAAAAGAACTTAGGGGGTGTTTGGTATAAAGAGTGGAAAGGAAATGGAAAGGTTAGTCTTAAAAAAAGGTAACAGTAATGATAAGATTATTGTAATTAGTTGTTTGGTATAATTAGGTAAGGGAAACACATTGTTTCCCATTATTTTGCTATTTGCCTCTATAGTAATCAAAGCGATGAACAACAATTTACAACAAACAAAGTCAAACCTAAAAAATATAAAACAAAAATAAAATTTGATTTTCCACTACATTATTGGGTCTACTACTACTGAAAACTAGATTTAAAAAATAAAAAATATATTATTTTAAATTATTCACATGGGTTGAAATTTGATTTTCATAAGTGCAGGTGATAAACACAAAGTTATGATAGAAGTGTACCGAAGTTTCTGAAGTTTGCAAGATAGAAAGAGGGAAGAAAGGGAATTTGTCACCATTGTTAAATGAGAGGAAACAAAATGAGGTTATTTGTTACCCTTAAGTAACGGATTCGCTTAACTAAATTTGATATCAAACAAAAAGTAAGCTTATAAGTTAATTGAATCCCTTACCTATATAGAAAAAACCTTTATCAAACACCCCTTTAATGTATTTGTTTTTTGGATGCCAAAAATGTGTGTTAAGAGAAGAAAAGTGAGAAGATAGTATCGGATTGTATGATACTTATTGCATCTTTCTCACATTCTAATGTCAAACTTATCCAGTTTTAAGTAAAAGTTGGTGGCTTGGTAGAGGTTTATAAATTTTAAAATTTTGATATACAATTATAAAAAAATATGTTTTAAGATGATTTAATCAAAGATATTGAGTATCGTCTTTGTAAAAGTTTATTAGCCAAATTTTCTAAATCGTTTATTATGCTAAAATAAATGTCATTGGTTTATTAATTTTTGTCTACTTGTTTATAAACTTACAAAGTTCTACGCAACAAACATAAAACATAACATTACTTTGTATTGTGTTTCAAATCATTATCACAAAACAAAATTCAAAATGCTTATAGTAACATTTAAATTTTATATCAATCTCTATTCTACAACACTACACAACCATACCAATCAAGCTCCAAACAAAAATTATAATTCTAAATTGAAAAAAATATAAAAATGTTACAAGGATTTAATCTAGATTAAAATACTATGAACTTTGTGATCATGTTTATTTGTCTTCTTAACTACTATTTTCATTGATCATGTTTATTTGTCTTCTTAACTACTATCTTCATTCATATTGCAATATTTTCTCTAGAGAATTCTTCATAAATTTTAGGAGGTATCATAATTTTAAATATTAATAGGATGAAAAAGATGGGGGTGTTTGACAAATTATCTTATTGAGTAATTTTAGCTTATTTTGATGTAAATGGAGGATTAGCTGGTCAAACCAACTAATGCTAGTGTTTGGTGAATTAGCTGATTGAAACAACTTATTGATATAAATAAGCTGTCTTTAAACAAGCTGCTCATAGCAGCGGGTTCAAAATCAGCTGGTCAAACCAGTTAATGAAATCAACCGGTCAAATCAGCCACTATAATCAGCTATCAACTATAAGCTACCAGCTTACCAGTTATCAGTCGTTTGCCAAACACCTTCGTAGTTTTTCAATGAACAAAACAACATTTTTATAAAAAGATAAAACCAAAATTAAGAGAACAACGAAAGAACAACTTTTCTTCAGTCTTCCTTCTCCATTCGCTCAACATTGATGGGAACTTCGATAATTCTCCATCAATTCATACATCTCCAAGAAATAAACTCATTCGCTGCTATAAAACCCTAATTTTAATTTGCAGGTTCCACTAAAATTTCCCCCTTTTGGGGATGTTTTGTAGTTCTTCAATAGTTAGGGTTCTTGTAAAAATTTAAATTCCTTTTTCTTTCGAATCACACCTCTATAATGGATTCATCTGGTGCTCGAACTCAGTCATTTGGACAAACAGAGATTAATTGGGATAAGTAAGTTGTTTATTAATCGCTTATATTTATTATTGAGTAGTTTAGAAATGCAGGTTTTAATGCATTTGAATTAGCTATATTAGTGGTGAAAAAAGAGTGAATTTTCTGAAATCCAAGATTTTTTGATGAACCCTTGTTAAATTAGTGAATTTTGATTTGTGGGTTATATGATTTTTCATGATTCATTTGTTGTTAAAAACTAAAAAATGACCTCTTCTTTATTTGGTTTGTAAAGATTCTACATTTACTTGTTTCTTTTGCAAAAGTAATTTTGAATTCTTTTGATGTTGGTTGTTGTTGGCTTCTGATACTATGTTAAGAAACAAACTCAACCAAAAGCTTGAGCTTATGATTGAGGTCCAAATTATGCTATAATCTCTCTGTATTTAAATGTTTCTATCATTCACTTTTTTTTGCATACTTTAAAATCAAATAATTTTAATTGTGAGTTTTTAAAATTGTAAAATGTTGATACTTGGAAAGTATATGTTGAGAGGGATAGATCCCACATGAATACGTTTTTTTCTTATAGATTGATGAGAAATCATAGTCACTAAAATTCATAAATTCTATATAAAAGAACATACGAAAACGGAGGGAGTATAATCTTAACAGTTTTAGTAAGGCATGGCAATATAGTACAATTATGATTTATTGGTTTTTAGGAATTAGGATATGTTCATGTTTGTGGGTTTTGGAGAATTTCAGTGAGGCATCATTATATTATTAAGAATCAACTAGAAGGTCATCATCGTAAGATATAATAAGTATAACATATTTTTAAGCGTTTGCTTGAGTTGGTTCCTTGACACAGTATCATAAGGTTACGAATTTGAATCTCATTGCCCCTTATTTCATTTGGAATAATTTAGCCCTATGTAATGTTAAGCTGATATGATTTGTGCTTTCCTTTGGGACAGTGGAAAATGGAGAGTGATGGTGTTTCAGATGGGAGTAAAGATTGTGTTTCAGTTGGGTATGTTTGGAATTGATGGTGCATCTAGCCAGAGAGTTTTCGGGGTGTCCTATCACATATATGAAGTTTTGTTATGGATCTTCACCAATGATCTCTGTTCGTATTCTTGGCAATGTAGTTAAGTTGTATGAGGGATTTTGTGTCTCTGAAATTTATCGATGAATATCATTGTGGAAACAATGTTTGTATTTTTGATCTGGTATCACCTTCTCTTAGGCTTCTGAATTCAGGGTCTAATGTTTGTATATTGAGTATTGACTTATGTGACTCATTTGGGGTTTGTGTTGGGTATTTCTATCTCTTCTATGTGAATGCAGTAACCAAATTCACAACATCTTTGATTTTGGTTGAATTGACGGTTCTCTGCAAATTAGGATTTGGACCAAAAAATCTTGTTTATCTTTATCCATTAGAATAATCAATGTGAAAAGTGGAAGATTTAAAGATCTGCCTTTCCAGCCCAATTATCTGCAACGCTCAAGTATTTCTCACGAATTTGACCTATCTCTAGAAAATTAACAATCTTTTGGGATTATGACTCTGACATTGTTGTGTAGTCTACAACAATAACAATACCAAATATTAAATCCCAACACGACATGTTGAGGAATTTTAACGTTCAAATTATATTGACATGTGTGATGTGTGTACTTGCTAACACAACCATGGACCTTCTTCAAAGTAGTGTTGCATATTGTTACGATGTTTGTGACTCAAATTTCATGAGATTAGTTGGCTTTACCTTTTAAGAATAATGATTTATCCTTGTTAGCCTTTGCTTCATTGTTATTCTAGTGGCAAATCTTTATAGGGCCCAAAGAGGCTTGGTCGCCCAAAAAATTTTTGGATCTTTTTATAAAATCAGAATATTGTCTAAGTTTGTACAATAAAAATATGTGGTTGAGTGGTAAAGAGTATTATTTTTAAACCAGAGGTTTGGAGTTCGAATCTTGGCCTCCCTATTTTTCTTTGGATAATAACTTTGGCCCGCTCTAATTTATTGTCCAAGATCCACGATTGGTTATTCTACCTTCACAATAGCATTTGGATCCACCATGAATGTGCAACTTCCATTTAATTTTAGTGACTCACCTCTCTGAACATTTTATATTTATTATGCTGGAGTAGTATTAGTTGCTATATAGTATCATCTTACACCATCATTTCGTGTCTGAGAAACCAATGGTCTTGAAGGTGCTATATTGTCTTTAGCATGTGTTGATCGCACCATTATTTTATATACAAAATATGGAGTATGAAACTAGAACATGCCGTGGGAAGTCATGTTCACTTGGTTATTGATCTTATAATTTTCAATTTTGCATTCGATCAATTTGCAGACTTGACAAGACGAAGTTCTATGTTGTTGGTGCTGGACTTTTTACGGGGATTACAGTGGCGCTATATCCTGTTTCTGTTGTAAAGACTAGGCTCCAGGTCGCTTCCAAGGATATTGCTGACAGGAATGCATTTGCAGTTGCCAAAGGCATTTTGAAAGCCGATGGAGTGCCTGGTTTGTACAGAGGTTTTGGCACAGTCATCACTGGCGCAATTCCAGCCAGGATTATATTCCTAACTACTTTGGAGACTACAAAGGTGGCAACTTTCCGAATGGTTGAACCACTTAAATTGTCTGAACCATCGCAAGCAGCCATAGCAAATGGGATTGCTGGCATGATGGGATCACTTTGTGCCCAGGCGGTCTTTGTTCCAGTTGACGTGGTATGTTCTATTTTGGCATTATTAGCAAGAAAATCCCGTTTGGATGCTGTTGTCGTTATTGTTTTGTCTCGATGGGTATGTCTGATTGGTTAATGTTGCAATTTCTTTGTTGTCAAAGGTCTTATTTGCTTAAGAGCCTGGGGAAAATGCTTTTTTCCGTGTCTTGCTGTCCTTAGCCATGGTGTAAGGCTATGCTAGTTGGGCCAAACTTCAATGCTGCCAGTTTTCCTATGTTATCAGGACATTGCTCTATGCCAAGAATACTTTTAATATATTTACATATTCCTTGAAATTGACAACATACCTTGGCTTATAGAGAAAATCCTAAACAATAACAGTTGTTTGCAAATAACCACAAAAAGACAAAATACATAATATTAAAAAAAATAAAATAAGAAAAAGATAAAATAAAATCTCAAAAGCCCTCCTATAAAGTGGGGACACATAAGAGTGATTTACTACTTTCTTAAAATAATCATTATTTACCTATACATCCTCTGGCTTATATATGTCTTTCTGTAAACTAGGTTAGCCAAAAGTTGATGGTACAGGGATATTCTGGCTATGCAACATATAATGGCGGCGTTGATGTTGTGCGTAAGGTAATTAAGGCTGATGGTGTTCGAGGGCTATATAGGGGGTTTGGTCTATCAGTGATCACATATTCTCCTTCAAGTGCCGTATGGTGGGCCAGCTATGGATCTAGTCAACGTTTGTTCTGGAGGTAGTTCTAAGTTTGTATGGTTTTCACAATTTTGGACCTTGGCTATTGCTTGTTCATGTCACATGTTTGTTTTATGTCATGGGTCCCGACTCCTGCATGCATGCACATTTGAACATCACATCAAGTAGTTGTACACATGTAAATGTATGCTGCTAAAAATTTAGACATGTTTATCTTTGTGAAAGCTGTAATCAGTGATCACTGTCTCAATGTAAATAATTTACGACAAATATGCTGAAGCGCTCAACTGAGGCTTATATGAAAGTGAAACCTGATTTAAGCTTTTCAAGTGGATTTAGTAGTATTTAACTTTATTTGTTGTTGTTTTTATAAAACCATTTGGTTATAACATGTACAGGATTTTAGGACACGGGGCTGAGCAGAAAGAAGCTCCAAGTCTAGGGGAAATTGTTGGTGTTCAAGCTGCCGGGGGTGTTGTTGCTGGTGCCACGGCTTCGTGCATTACAACTCCCTTAGATACCATCAAGACTCGCTTGCAGGTCCAGGTAACTTCTTGCTTTCTTTGTTCTAATCTGTCATCTTACTAAATGCGTTTGTGGCTTATGAGGGTATTTTGGTTAATAGTCTTTGCTTTGTCATTAGAAGCTTAGCTGTCGTCTTACTATCTAGTGTCTTTGATTTGGGTAAAGGTATAAGTATAACTATGCTGGCTTGAGTAGTTGAGTAGGGGTGCTAGTGTGTCTGGTGGGTATGGCTACGTCTCCGGTTTGGTTCTGTGTCTGGTTTGTTTGTTCCGTCTTGGGTTCGCAGCTTTTGCTATGTTGCTTCTGAGAGTTGGCCATGTGCTATTGCTGGCTTCTGTGGGGTGTTTTTTGTAGGCTTCAAGTTTGCCGCTATCTGGCATTGTGCGTGGTCTGCTGGGTCTGGCAGGTCTGTGTTTGGGGCTTGACTGTTAGCCTTGCGTTCTTGTGCTGCTTCTGGCCAGGGGAATTTTGTTCGGGCATTGAGCTCTGTTATAGTGTTTTTGGGCTGGGCTATTGAATATTGTGGCTGTTCCTCCGCGGGCTGCAAGTTGTCTGGCAGGCTCTTTTGTGGGGTTGTCTCGCCAATGTGTGCAGTTGCTGGCTCGTTGCAGGCTGCATTTGGCTTATGTCGCTGCCTCCCTGGAGTGCTAGGTGGCCTCTGGCGAGGTGTTGCTGCAGGCTTGTGGGGTTTGTTCGTCACCCTGTATGTTGGCTGCTTAGGTAGCTAACCTTTATTGTCATTATCATTTTTGTGTTGAAATAAGCAACTATGGTTGTTGATCTTGTCACTCGTGTATTGTGCCGGGCCTTACGAAATGTATGGCTTGTGATTTGTGCTCGCTTATGAGTGTCTAGAGTTGTGAAACGATCCGTTCATGGACACTTCAGATGTTCTTCCGACATAACATTAAAAAAAATTATGATTCCGATCTTCCATGTTTGACACGACTTTGCAGGTAATGGGAGATGAAAACAGACAAAATGCAGTTCGAGTAGTAAAAAAATTAGTCGCAGATGAAGGTTGGAAAGGTCTATATCGAGGATTAGGTCCAAGATTTTTTAGCATGTCAGCTTGGGGAACCTCCATGATACTGGCTTACGAATATCTCAGTATGGTTACATATCTTACAACCCATAAACCGTTACTAGTGTGACAATGTATCCAAAGCAATATCCGTGCTGCGTAAGGCCATTTTAGGTTGCATGATGATGTTCCTAAATAGACGGCAGTGGTGAATATTGCTTCGGAAATATTATCGTGCTGATTATTTTCTTACTTTTTTTAAAAATTGATATGCAGAGCGATTGTGCGCGAAGGAGGAATAGGTGTACATGACGAAACATTTCCTGACCATTTGATCTATCATGAACGATCTAGTTTTACTCAAAATGGCTAGAAGTTTTACTCATTTTTGGCCATGTATTCTTTGGGCATTCTTTTATTAATTGCCATCCACAACTATCGAAACGTTTTGCGACTTGGTTCGATGACTTGAGTATTCAGCTTCCGATAATCTAGCAACGATTCATCATTTATGCTTTACGGATCCCATTAGTAAATGATTTTGTAATTGACAATAGCAATAACATTTCATTACTCAAATGTCATTAAGAGGGTTCCTCTTATACGAAGTTTGGAAAGTCGGATACGCTCAACTGCATCCTGAGTATAACAAAGAGGTTGTTTCTGATATTAGGAAGTTGCGGGACAATTGCCAACTACTATGTATATCAATTGTTACGTATAGTTTCTTTGTACTTTCCAAGCTTCGATGTGAGGAAGATGACTTCCGTTTTTGGTATACATTCCTTCCCTTTTGGGATTGATTAAAAATGAATATATGGAAATATAAAACACTTGTTTTACTTCTTTCTTTTGGGATGTTTCATTAATTTTCAATACCTATAATTGATAATAACATATTTGCATGAAGTTTAATACTCTTTTAGATATAGAATCATCTAGTCGGAGGACACTTGGGTTCGCCACTATTTATGTGCATGGAGATATTGTAAGCCTCGAGCTGACCCTAAACAAATCATAAGACGTTGCTTCCATGGCAAAGGAGTGTTATTGTGATCATGACGATCATTTCGTCTGTCGACGACCTTCTTATATACATCAAGTGATCTCGAAGGATATCACGTGTCATATACTCATAAATCAAGATCATTTCGCCCCGTCGTCACATACCCAATCAAAGACACAAAACGCACGTGTCTTAGTCTCGAAAACATCTCGATCTCATTTAAAAACTTATGCGCGCCTTGCTTTGAAGTAGGGCTAAGTTGTTTGATAGCGACTAAGGTAGTTTCGTTATCTATTGAACCCTAATTGACCATTCCAAATCCAGCTTGACCTATGAGTATTATAGAATATATACCTATTGTAGATAACTTTTTAGTTTTTGTAATGGTAGATTCTTTTGTACAACCGCAAAATATTCTTCAATTAGATTAATTGAAATCCTTAGCTAGCTTGCATGTGACCAGGTACAAACTACTCCACAAGGAGTTGAGGACAAATTATAGACAATATAGAATCCGAAAGACATTCATTTTAATATACTTTCTCTATTATGTATGGATTGTGTCTCGTAGAAATACTGTTTCATATAACAATTTTTTATAACAAGTATAATATTCCCTCTAATTTAGCACTAACGTCCCATTTGCTTTTTAGACATTATTCATCTCTTACTTTTAATTTGTATTTTATTATTAATCTATAAGTTAAAACCTAGTCATATAGGATCTTATTTGATTCGTCTCAATGCAAAGATTATTCATATCAACTTTCCATAATTTTTAATATACAGAATTAGAGATATTAAAGATTAAATAAATACATTGGATAAAGTGTTTAAAGTAAATAGGACATTAGTAGTGAATTAGAGGGAGTAAAACATACTAAACATTAACAATTTGTTTGATGTGGGCTATAATATTTTGACTGAAAATTAGTTTTTCAATAAAATTATTTTTTAATTGTAAATATAAATGATATTAAGTTTTCTTTTGTTTAGTTGGATGAAAAAGTCTCGGAGAAAATAAAAATTGCGAAAAATAATTTTTATGATTGATGATACGCTTTTATAAATTTATTTCAAAGTTTGGAACATGATTCAAAATAAATTACCACACGTTATAGATAATTATTGTGTATAGAATTTTAATTTATCATTAGTTGACCAAAAACTGTTAAAAATAATTTGAACAAACATATATGTAGACAACTCTTATTAATATTTATTAATTATTATGGGAGGCCTTATGATATTATTTTATAACACAAAATATTCTTTCATTAGAAGAGTTAAAATAAGAAATCCCTAGCTAGCTTGCATGTGATATGAGACAAACAACAACAGATAATTGATGACAAATTATGAAAACTACAAAATAATTGATGACAAAGAATAGAATGCGATAGGCTAACAAATAACAGCTCAGTTACGCCTATGATTAATAACTTAATTAATACTCCCTCCGTTCTTTTTTATCTTTCACTTTAGGTTTTTCACACATATTAAGAAAGATAGAATCTTTGGGTTGTAGTGGGTATTATTTTAATTAAATAGTAGTGTGAAGTAATGATTGTATTGGAAGTATGAGGTTGTAGTGGGTATTATTTTAATTAAATAGTAGTGTGAAGTAATGATTGTATTAAAAGTATGAGAAAGAAAATAATTATAAATAAAAGAAAAGGGGTAAATTAAAAGAAAAAGGAGGATTTTAAGGGGTAAAAGTGGGATAAAAACTTTCAAAAAATAGAAAGTATTCTAAAGTGGAAGAACTTATGAAACTACCCATTATAGTAAGGTGGAAGAACTTAAAAGAACGGAGGGAGTACAAACAAAAGAAAAACGTAAAGTTAGAACAATTGTTCATTGCTATCATTGAGTTGATTTCGTGTCATATATTTGGATTGGATTAAAATTAAATATTAATTTCATATTAATTTATACATACTTGTTAATTAAGTTTCAAAATCACATTAAAATTGAATTAAAATAAAAAGGGTTTATTTTCACTGATGTAGTTAATTACAACCATGCCGCACCCAATAGAGTATACTATAAATGGGTCTAACATATTCCAGTGTGGGGCCCTCCATTAGAAAATATGGCGTATCATTTACTCATAAGGAAAAATATACAAAAAAAAAAATATTATAATTGAACATAACATGTTAAGGAATTTGTGAAATAACTAAAATTATTAAATATTTTATTATGAGGTGAGAATTAAAATCTTGTGTCATATGAATAAAAGGAAAAAATTTTAAATATACTAGACTAATTCATAATTTTTTATATTATATTAATCTTTCTGCATTATGATAAATCAAAATGACAAAAATAGTAGAGTATTTATTTAATTTAATAAGTAAAAGCATTAATTTGACTTGTGTTCAATTAATGTGTATCCATTAACTTCCACTAAAAACACCATTAACTTCCACTATGAACACTTTTATCCAAATGGACCCTCAAAGTAATTATGCAAGTTTAACTTTCTTCTTTTTCTTTCAATTCTTTTCTAAAAATAAATTAATTCAAGTATATAAATTTGAGATATATGTAACTTCCATTTGTTCATAAAAGTGAGGAAAACAAACATGAAAAATTTGGAGCTTTTATTTGTATTAACACTACTATTATTAAGCTTGAATGGCAAAATAGTAAGTGCCAATAGTTGCATCATAAACACACATCATGTTCTAAGTCCAAGACCATTTTGCAGCACTAGCAATCGCCATCCTTTTTATACTAATTGCTTATGTAAAGTTACGGATGGAAGGTGCACTGCTTACCGTAAATGTCTGCGGAGTACCACTGATTAGCGGTGTAGAGATGTTTATTCGGGTCATCGAATCGATTTTAGGTCAAATGTTCCGAATCGTTCCAAAATCAAGTCTTATATATATCCATGTATGTGTTTACATAATTGTTAATCTATTTTATATCTTGGGTCAAATCAAGTTCAGTTACAAGATTGAGTAAATTTCAAAAGATCGAATCTGTTTTGAACACCTTTACTTAATGATAAAATACTTGTATAAATTTAGTCTGTAGTAGCATAGTGTACATCATTTCATTTTAAGAGTAAAATTATAAATAAAGAAATATTAAGATTGATGTACGCTATGTCAGAACTTATTTCTAAATTATGCTAATTTCTTTTTTTTTTTTTTTGTATAATTTTGTTGAGTTTGCTCTAAAGACGGATTAGGAAAACAATTTTTGTTTGTACAAGAATAAGATTCATTTTGTTGTCTAATTTCGCCTGACCCTTGAAAAATCTCTCTTTTGGTGGATATTTAGAATATAATGGAGTATTGTTATTCATAGTATCTTCTACTGTCTCTTTTATTTATTTTTTTATTTTTTGAGAAAGTATTGCTAAAATTGTCAAATACTTCTACTATATATCCATGATAATATTCACAAATCACATTTCTCAAGAATAAATTGATCATATATTTTCATTAGCTAGTCTTTTTATTGACGTATCTCAAACTCAATCCATTAAAGATTAATACCTACTTATCGTATTTATAATGTCTACTTACATTATTATCATTAATGTTTACTTACCGTATCCTTAATGTCTATTTTCAATATCTTAAATGTTTACTTATATTATTCTTAATACCTACTTATAATATTTTAAAAAATATATAATGGTCTCAATTAGAGATGGTCTCTCACAAGAACTTTTGTATTTTCATTTAAAATAGTTTTGTTGTTAAATAAATATCATAACTAAATTAAATTAATTTAAACATTTATTTTTTCGTTAAACAATTAGTTTATTAGAAATTAACTCTTTATATAGACATGTTTCCACACTCTTATACAAGAATTTCTCTAAATTGATATATCATAATTATTCACTAACAAAAAAGGCAAATAGACCCGGAAAAATAGTGCAAAGTTTTTATTAAACTAACTCAATTTAATTAATCTCTTTTATATGTGTAATTTGTAAATTAATTAAGCCTAAATCATATACAAATACAAACCTTCAAACGACAACATTAATTTTGATCTCTTCGTCGTTTCCACTCCTCACCTAGGTTCCACTAAAACGGACACGGACACGACACGGGTAAGGGAAAACGCCAACTTAAAAATGGCGGACACGGGGACACGAAAATGGTAATATAATAAATATATCAAATTAAAGATAATTTTACAATCTTTCATTTGATATATGTAAATAAACACTTTAAAAACATAAAACTCACAATTTTTCAACTTTTCAAAATTCAAAGTACAAACACTAAGATTAAGAATTTAAGATTAACAAATAACACATTAACAATTTAACATTAACAATTAACAATTAGCAAATATTCAAAGAGGATATAAAAAAAATGGGAATGGAGGTGGGGCAACACCATGTAGAAATAAAAAATAATTTTTATTTTATTTTTTTTAAAAAAACGTGTCCTTGACTTCTTGTCGTGTCCCTTGCCGTGTCCCTTCCGTGTCCTTGCCGTGTCCGCGTGTCCGGAAAAATATTAAAATATTAGACACCTCATTTGACGTGTCGGACACTGATTTTCGCGTGTCCGTTGCGTGTCCGTATCCGATATGTGTCCGACGCTCGATACGCAGGTTCAGTGGCGTGTCCGTGTATTCCAGCTCCTCACCACCAATCATAACATCAATAAAACAAAGTTAAATAGGAAGAAATGAACCATTCACAATGGCAAAAATTAATAGATTTAAAAAAATTATAATATAAAGTATAATTTGCGAATTGCATCAAGTCTTTTGTGAATTACGATTTTAATATCTTTTATTCGAATTACAGTCATCAAAGTATCAATGTATACAATGTTCAAGTCAAATCACAAATTCTAACCATTTTAGGGGTCCAAATTTTAGGTTAAAATGGTCGGATTTCTGTGATTTTATCGGTCTGAAAGCTATAAACATTAATACTTTGGTGACTGAGATTCGTAGAAAATTTAAACTTTAAAACTGTAATTTGCAAATTATTACCTTTACAATATAAATATTTATTTTCAATTTTTTTATTATGCTAAATAATTGTCGGTAGAATTTTTTATTTGCTTGTGGTTCAACTACTACCCATTACCTTCCAACATGAACAATTAAAATAATAATGCAAGTTAGTCTAATTCATCCATTATTTATCCAATTCTACCAGAAATATTCCCACTCCATTATATAACTTTGATATATTAAATTCATTTGAACATATACATATAATTAAAAATAAAAAAAAACACCATGAAAAATAACAAGAATATAGTTTTGCACCTTTTCCTTGTATTTATGCTGCTAATATTCAGCTTTAATGAATATATAGCTTCTGCTCAATGCATCACAAACAGAAATAATGTAAAAACTCCACGACCATATTGCAGGGCAGAAATGTATGGTAATTGCTTATGTGGGGTCACCAATGGAAGGTGTATCGTGTATAATAAATGTGCCGGCGCTATTTAAATCTGACATATATTTTTAGTTTTTACGATGATTAAATTATATATATTCGCTTTTTTCAAATTATATATAAAAGTCTAAAAATAATTAATTAAAATTAATTAATGAATTAAGAAAATTGTATGTTATTAGCGAAATTGTTGTTTTATTTTAGTTATATATTTATATATCTTTGTGTATGTTTAAATTTTGGATTGAATTTAATTGTACATTAATGTAATTGATGGTTGTATACGGAATAAATATAAAGTGTCTTGAGTACAAATTACATTGATAAAAATGTGTTGAGTACAAGTATGTATACCGATCATCCTTATTTATAAAACTAGTTTTGGGTGGTATACCGGTTTGTGTTCTTGAGCACTCTCACCATGATACTAGACCCATACAATTAATTTATTAATTTAATTAATGATCACTTTAAGATTATAAGTAATCACTTTAAAACTATAAATGTAACCACTTTAAAATTGTAAATGGGTTATAATTAGTCAATTTAAAATTAATTAAGTAATAACTACTACTTATTTTTTTTTTGCTTTTCTCGTTTACTTTTTGCACAATTTCAAAGCAAAATTTAAGTCTTAGTATCTCTTAATATACATAATAAAAAATTATAAAAAAATATAATAAAAAAGTATATATTAAGACGAATCTAAAAAGATCTCACATGGATATATTTTATTTTATAAATACATTTTTAAAACATTAATCAAATTTCTCTTTCTTAAAAGTGAAATATTCCAAACAAAAAAAACATTAAAAAACAGGATCAGTACATCGAAATAATCTAACTGCAAAAACCATCTAATTTAAAAATATGTATAAAAAGAAATACTATTATATCAATAACTTTTCAATTTTATTTATTGCACTTAGGTTCAACTATTAAGGACAATACATGCCTCACATATCTTGTCCTTACTTTATTGTGGACCCTCTATATATTTTTTTTTCCTCCAATAATGTAGTACGGATAACTAATCATAATTTCAATATATATTAATTTCATTTGCTATATAAGTTTGAGATATAAATTCCATTCAATCCCCAATCCCCAATCCCCAATCCCCAATCCCCATCAATTATTTAAAAAAAAACACTATGAAAAATAATAGTAAGAGTAAATTATTTCCTTCATTTATTTTTCTTATATTTACATTGCTATTTTTGAGCTTCAATGTGGTTCATATTGAGGGCAAATGCTTGAAGGCCACTGATGCTCAGAGTAAGAGACCAGTCTGCAACAACGAAAAGCAAGTTGGTAATTGCTTGTGCAAGGTTACAGATTCACATTGCATTGTTTACCATAGATGTCCCCGCCATCAATCAAGTTAATAGCTTTAATATACTTAATGTTATTTAGTGTGATCTCTCATATAAATAGAGAGCTTTCATACTAACATCAAACACATCAAACACAACCCCTAAGCCAAACACATAGCCTTTGTTTAATATCTTACTTAATTGTAATACTTCGTTTGTAAGAGTGTTTTACACTATTGAAATAATATAAATTATCAACTACACACCACAGAAGACGTAGCCATCATTGGTTGAACCTCCTTAAATCATTGGGTCAATTTTGCAAGTTTTACATTATCAAATATTTGTTAGTTCATTGAAATTATTATCGTTCATCAAAGTTCTTAACATCCTATCGATTTTGGCAAGTTATTAAAATATCATTAGGGGGACTCTTTATATCCTCATTATGAAGCATCGTTTTTTGAATTTTTAGGATGGGATCGGAGCACAGGAAGCACTTGTCCATTATAGGGACGGCCCTGCCTTGTGACAAAAGAAAGTAATGACACTAGGGCTAAGTAACAAAAGGTGACTTGAATCAAATAGGCGTCATTACTAAATATCAAGAGTCAATATCAAAGCTTACATTTGACCAACTTTTTATTAATTTTCTATTTCATAATCTATAATGGCCCTCAAGTAAATAAGAACAATTTTCATTAAGTTATGTTGAATTTTCTTCTATGCTAAAAGACTGTTTTGTTTAATTCATTGATCATAATGCTTTATAAAAACTTAGGTTATTTATTGCAAGATGGCAAACAACGGAATATAATTCGTGACTGTTTAGGTTCTGATAAAATTAATTAATTTAAAATTTATTAATATTAAATTTTATAATATATCACAAATAAATATGAGTTATGACGGTTGAGTTAATTCCGCACCCAAATATCTAAAATTCGACCCAAGGCTACTAAATTTAATTAAAGGTTAAACATAAATAAATAAAGTATTAAATAATAGTCATTTATGATCATATTGCTTCATATTAATTAATATGACGCTGTTAACAAATAGTTTTTGATAAAAATGATTTGAACATGTCATTACAAAGCTTCTTCTCTAAGCAAAATGCATTTATAGAAAATAAAATTGAATAAAAGTCTTTTCTAATTTATATCGGTCTAATCATAAACTTATTTTAAATTAGGCTAAATAGTCAATCAACTAAATTAATTAACACATTCACTTTCGTACTCAAAATACTCACTTTAGTTGTTTAACATTTTAACACATTATTTTAAATGTTAAAACTAACATTATAAATATTAAAATACTCATTTTTTAAAAATTATATAGTCGCTTTTAATACCATCTAATCTGTGAGACCGTTTCATACTAGGGTTGCTCTTGGGGGAGAGTGGCATCATTACTACGTTGGCTTGATATCATTTTCAAAAGAAACAAGTTGAACTTTATAATTGGGCCAAAAAATAGGTGCAGGGAACTCACTTTAACCCAAAAGGTTTAGCTACCAAGTTTTGTATTCATGTTCATACATAAGTTACCCTAATAAATTAGCTACGTTGGCGTATAATAAATGTGCCGGCGCTACCTAAATCTGACGTATATTTTTAGTTTTTACGATGATAAATTTATGTATATTCGCTTTTTTCAAATTTTATATAAAAGTTTAATAATAATTAATTAAAATTAATTAATGAATTAAGAAAATTATATGTTATTAGCGAAATTTACCACAAATAATTATCGAATTGGCGACAACGCTTTTCGTCGCCATTTGATAGCTAAACGGTCAAAAAGTAGGCCGGGCGACCACATAGCGACCACTAGCCTCTTCGCTGTATATGTAAAAAAAATAAAAAAATAAAAGCTTTTATTTTTTTTAATTTTTTTTAAATATACAGCGACGAATCTAGCGGTCGCTATGTGGTCGCCAAGGGCGACCAACCAACCCCCTCGCTGATTTTCCATTGTTATTTCGATAATTATTTGTAGTGATTGTTGTTTTATTTTAGTTATATATTTATATATCTTTGTGTATGTTTAAATTTTGGATTGAATTTAATTATACATTAATGTAATTGATGGTTGTATACCGAATAAATATAAAGTGTCTCGAGTACAAATTCTCATGGACTACTTTGCTCTTTTTTTTTTTTATTGCAATATGTTTTGGAGTTTTGGCCTTAGATAATTTGTTTTTATATCAAAAAATTGATGGTAATATTGATACATGTAGAATCTTTAAAATGTGGAGTTGAGTTGAGTTTAGTGAATGTACATTCTAATTAGGGTTGAATATAGTTTAGTTAATAATTTAATACGCTATAGCTTAACCAAAAACTTTAGAGAGATGTTCTCAATTGTTATTCTCAATTTTGTGTTCTTGACCACTCTCACCATGATACTAGACCCATACAATTAATTAATTTATTTAATTAATATCACTTTAAGATTATAAGTAATAACTTTAAAACTATAAATGTAACCACTTCAAAATTGTAAATGGGTTATAATTAGTCAATTTAAAATTAATTAAGTAATAACTACTACTTCTGTTTTTTTTTTTACTTTTCTCGTTTACTTTTTGCACAATTTTCAAAGTAAAATTTAAGTCTTAGTATCTCTTAATACACATAATAAAAAATTATAAAAACATATAATAATAAAATATATATTAAGGCGAATCTAAAAAGATCTCACATGAATATATTTTATTTTATAAATATATTTCTAAAACATTAATCAAATTTCTCTTTCTTAAAGATAAAATATTCCAAAAAAAAAAATATTAAAAAACAAAGGAAGTATAATACTATAAGTGTATGTGGATCAATACAATCAAAATAATTTAACCGTAAAAACCATCTAATTTAAAAATATGTCTAAAAAGAAATATTATTATATCAATAACTTTTCAATTTTATTTATTGCACTTAAGTTCAACTATTAAGGACAATACATACCTCACATATCTTATCCTTACTTTACTGTGGACCCTCTATACAATAAATATGCATGTTACATTTTTTTTTCCTCCAATAAAGTAGTACGGATAATTATTCATAATTTCAATATATATTAATTCTATTTGCTATATAAGTTTGAGATATAAATTCCATTCAATCCCCAATCCCCAATCCCCGTCAATTATTTAAAAAAAACACTATGAAAAATAATAGTAAGAGTAAATTATTTCCTTCATTTATTTTTCTTTTATTTACATTGCTATTTTTGAGCTTCAATGTGGTTCATATTGAGGGCGAATGCTTGAAGGTCCCTGCTGCTGACAGTAAGAGACCAGTCTGCAAGAACGAAAAGCAAGTTGGTAATTGCTTGTGCAAGGTTACAGATACACATTGCATTGTTTACCGTAGATGTCCCCGCCATCAATCAAGTTAATAGTAGGTTAAATTTATATGTCAATACTTTCTTAAAAATTATGTTTCTATTTTTGGAATTTTTTTTGGTCCGAGTGGTCAGAGAATCTCTATAGACAAAGGTTTGATTCGAGAATTAATTGACTCAAAGTATTCTTGTCACGAGGATGAAATAAAATGTATTTAATTATTAGGCTAATTTGTAATTCTCTAAGCTAATTCGAAAACTCTTATTTGTTTCTACACAAGGGTAAGGTTCGGTTCGGCTTAGTGAAATTGTAGTTTATCTTCTCAACTATGAATTTGAGATTTCAATTATATATGTACGTTTCCTAATTACTTTTACTTCGATTTAATCGTTGAGAAATAATGTTAAATCTTGTTATTAAATCATATATAGATGGGATGTTATTAATAGTTGTATGTTAAAATTAATTTGAAGTGCTTGATTGAATTTGATTATGCTCTAGCTCTTTCAATTTTGATTAAAGAATTTGTTTGATAAATGATTACTGGTAGGAGGTATTTGTTAAATTGATTAATTGAAAGTAATTTATAGCACTACAGCAAAAGGTGGAGTTTTTAGAGGCTTGAATTTCAACGCAATAGAAAGTGTCGAAAAAAGCACAGAATCTTTAGACGCTTATTTTTTAACGTACAAAACAGTTGATAATTACACAGGCTTCAATAGTCGAAAATCCAAAAAAATTTAAGCGAAAGGAAGAGCGGGTTCTACCCCGCCTAAACAAAAACAAAATGGCATAATAGCTTAAACAAAAACCCTAGCCGCTTAAAAGATAATTTCACTTCATTTTTTCATTATCCTCGCCGCCGTCACCATCTCATCCTCGCCGTCAGATTTACCATTTTTTTAATTTGTTAGCATTAGAGTATAATTTCATTGCTTACACTTTGTAATTTTTCGAAGCCTATAAACAATTGTGGAAGCATTGAGAAGATGTAAACCATGTGCTCAACTTTACAGATTTGATTTCATCTCCATTAACTTTTTCTCTTTGTTTTTTTACAATTACATGGAAACTACCGATTTTATCTTGTTAGAATTAAAATCGCAATGTCTTCTTTGTAGATTGTTCCTTTTAAGTGTTACATTTCTTGTTTGTCAACTTAGGGCTATATATTCACCTATCATCATCAACCTTTTAATATTGATCTTCACTAATCTTTGTTTAATTAAATGACTTTAGCATGATAGAGAGGAGTTTTACTTATTACAAGAACATCTGACTATCATATATTTTCTTTAACTTGTTTTCTTTTATAGTTTCCATGGGGTTTTGATGAAGTCTATATTACAAGCTTGTACCTTAAAAAATGTTTGTTTTGCCAGTATTTAACCATTTTAAAAGAGAATAGTCTTTGTCTTTGAACAGTGTCATCTTTTTATGCTGCGTTCCAACCTCCATCAAATTAGAAATTGTATTAATTATATACAAGTTCAAAACTAGTCCCTTTTATTAGTGGATCTTTGCTATAGGTGAACAAGTTTATGGGACTACCTGTTGCAACTTCGATCTGGTTTTTTTAGTTAAGTGCAATCAAACCTACAAACCTTGTGCTCAACTTAAATTTATAATCAATAGCGACTTTAGCTTGGCTGACATTTTGTCTTGAGATGAATTTTTATAATTTTGTTGAGCTAATATTGTATTTATCTGATTTCTTTTTTTTTTTTTTTTTTTTTTTTTTTTTTTTGTTGTTGTTATCATATGCTTTTGTGAATGATTTTAATTTTGTATATATGATGGCATGATGGTGGTTTGACTTTATTTTTTCCTACTTGGTAAATAATAAGAATTATTATTATTTTTATCATTCATTGAATCTTTTTCATATTACTTTTTAGTGCTTATGGTAGAAGTGTAATTAAGAATTTTTTAATGTTATGTTTTGCTTGTGGTTAGATGAAGTAGACCCTTCATTCTTTTAGTTTTGCTAAAGTTGTGCATTTTGTTTGATGTGTTGCAGATTTTTGCTGTTGATGTTCATATTATGACTAAGAAATCATTTTTTGCGAAGGTCTTGACGCTAAAGTGAAAATTGCAACATAATGAAAACAATTTTGCAGGCCTTTAACTTTTGACAAACTTTTAGCTTTATTGATTTTGCACTCTTTAAATATTAAAATTAGGTATTTTTGTTGGTTGGACTTTTCTGACCAAGTTACGAAAACTTAAGATCAAAGCTCCATCGACGAATGTATGTACGTATATGAATATCGAATTCTAATACTTTTATAAAAAATTATAAAAAAATATAATAAAAAAGTATATATTAAGGCGAATCTAAAAAGATTTCACATGGATATATTTTATTTTATAAATACGTTTCTAAAACATTAATCAAATTTCTCATTCTTAAAGGTGAAATATTTCAAAAAAAAACATTAGAAAACAAAGGAAGTATAATACTATAAATGTATGTGGATCAGTACAATCAAAATAATCTAACCGTAAAACCATCTAATTTAAAAATATGTATAAAAAGAAATACTATTATATCAATAACTTTTCAATTTAATTTATTGCACTTAGGTTCAACTATTAAGGACAATACATACCTCACATATCTTATCCTTACTTTATTGTGGACCCTCTATACAATAAATATGCATGTTACATTTTTATTCCTCCAATAAAGTAGTACGGATAACTATTCATAATTTCAATACCCATTTCTTATTTGTCGCCACCAATTTCATTTTATCGCCACCCCTTGAATGAAATTACGACTTTACCCCTGAAATTTAAAAAATTACGAAAATGCCACTAAGCTTATAACTTATATAAAAACACTTCAAATCCACTCAATAACACTTTCATCACTTCCATAAAATCAAATTCTTCACATAAAATTAAGCGGAGCTAAAACTTTGGAATCGAAATCGTCAAAAAAAATTCGAGGTAAGTTTTTTTAAATCAATCGAAGCAAAAAAAAAAAAAAAAAAAATTTTCGATTCGGCCCAGTCGCACAAAACGTGCGACTGTACAGTCGCACGTTTTGTGCGACTGGGCCAAAACCAAATTTTTTTTTTTTTTTTTTTTTTTTTTTTAAATTTTTGAAAGAGTTTGTTGTTAGTTAATGTTATTTAGTAAATGTTGTAATAATATGTATTATGATAATGTTGTTGTAAGAAATAGTTATTGATTTACGTATTCGAAAAAGAAAAAAAAAAAAAACAAATTAAAACCGGTCGCACGAACCGGTCGCACAAAATGTGCGACTGTACAGTCGCACATTTTGTGCGACCGGTTCGTGCGACCGGTTTTAATTTTTTTTTTTTTTTATTGTAATGAATTTGTTTAGTGTAATTAATTTATTAAATTTGAGACTCATTATAATAAAAATTAATAATTATTATAATAATTATGATAATGTAATAAATGAGACTCATCCATCGAAAACTAATTAATACCCTTTATTGGAACTTAAATTTCTGGGATACTATTGGAACTGAAGAGACTTCTTGGGAGATGAGGCCTAATACAAGTAAACTTTCCATATCCACTTTTAATAAATGAGACTCATCCATCGAAAACTAATTATTATAACTCTTGGAAAATGCAGAATAATAATTATGACATTAATACAGGTTTAATAATAATAATAATAATAAAGAAAAAAAAATTAAAAAAAAAAAATATATAAGTCGCACAAAATGTGCGACTGTGTTGTGCGACTGTCAGTCGCACGTTTTGTGCGACTGGTATTTTTTTTTTTTTTTTTTTTAATTTTTATTATTAATTTTATTATTATAATTAAAAAATTATTATTATTATTATTATTATTATTATTAATAACCGTAATAATAATAACCGTTATAATAATAATAACAACCGTAATAATAATAGCCGTAATAATAATAATAATAATAATAATAATAATATAAATAAAAATAATTAAAAAAAATTAAAAAAAATGAAAATGAAAAGTTATTAACTCAATGGCAAATTTGTAAATTTTTAAAAATCAGGGGCAAATTCGTAATTTCATTAAGAGGGGGGTGGCGATAAAATGAAAAGGGTGGCGACAAATAATAATACCCTTTCAATATATATATTAATTTCATTTGCTATATAAGTTTGAGATATAAATTCCATTCAATACCCAATCCCCAATCCCCATCAATTATTTAAAAAAAAAAACACTATGAAAAATAACAAGAATATAGTTTTGCACCTTTTTCTTGTATTTATGCTGCTAATATTCAGCTTTAATGAATATGCTTCTGCTCAATGCATCACACACAGAAATAATGTACAAACTCCACTACCATTTTGCGCGGGAGGTACGTATTGTAGTTGCTTATGTAGGGCCACCAAAGGAAGGTGTATGCCGTATAATAAATGTGTCCGCACTACTACATTATGACGTATATTTTTAGTTTTTACGATGATTAAATTATGTATATTCGCTTTTTTCAAATTATATATAAAAGTCTAATAATAATTAATTAAAATTAATTGATGAATTAAGAAAATTGTATGTTATTAGCGAAATTGTTGTTTTATTTTAGTTATATATTTATATATCTTTGTGTATGTTTAAATTTTAGATTGAAATTAATTGTACATTAATGTAATTAATGGTTATTAATGTAATTAATGGTTGTACACCAAATAAATATAAAGTGTCTTGAGTACAAATTCTCATGGACTACTTTGCTCTTTCTTTTTTTTTTATTGCAATATGTTTTGGAGTTTTGGCCTTACATAATTTGTTTTTATATCAAAAAATTGATGGTAATATTCATACATGTAGAATCTTTAAAATGTGAAACAATTACATTGATAAAAATACTTGTTTACTACATCACTCACTAATCTGTATATATATACTTGTTTCTTCCCGTGTTTGCGAAGTTCAATGCGTTTATAAGATCGAATTAAACATAATTAAAAATACAATAATATGATACTCCCTCCGAACCAATTTAGTTGTCCCATTTTCTTATTTGGCAAAGTCTTTTTAGTTGTCCCATTTCTATTTTTGTCAATCTTTTTTTACCTAAATATCCTTAGTTCACACAAGTAATTACGAATATACCCCCATATACCTTACTTATCCAACTACCCTTCACTACTTACCCTTCACTACTTACCCTTTACTACTTACCCTTTTTAATGGACCCCACACCATCCTTAATAACCGTGCCCAAGTAAATGGGACATCTAAATTGGTTCGGAGGGAGTATTATATTGATATGTGTGGAGAGACGAATAAAAGAACAATGTAAAATTATTCTATAAAGCATAAAAAAAATGGAGGAAATATGCAATATAGAAGTATAATCACGTCTCTTCTTACTATAGGCTACAAGTGTGCAACATGCAATACAAGTCTTCCGTATATTTGAAGTATATAATCCCACTTTAAACGTTAGATGAATGAGATTCTAATCCTTAACATGACCTTTTAAAGTCATATCAAGTACTTAATTTATTCAAAAGTTTAATTAGATGATTAAGTAATTATTTAAAATTGCAAATACAATTTTAAATTCGGAATAATAGCACTATACTACTTTTATGTACTTATTTTTGAATTATATATATATATATATATATATATATATATATATATATATATATATATATATATATATATATATATATATATATATATTGATTATATTGAGTTGTACCTTAGCTTGTGTTGAACACATGTAACTTTGCTACTGTATTTGGTTTCATTCGTCTCTTTCTTTGCAGTGCTCTTTTTATTTGAGCGTCGCTTTGACTGTATCCCTCTTGCCCTGTCTTCAGATGGGTGTTAGGTATGATTTGTCAGTCACGAACCCACAAACCAAGTCCTAAGCGGAATCTATCGTATATGATGGTAAATTGATTAATTTTATTTTTATGTTGTACATGATCAGTTATGGTCTAAACTACATAGTGTCTTACGACGACGATACCACAATCAATTATACAGTTGCAGAGTTAGTGTACTTGACAATGAGGGAGATGGGACCATATGTTGGAGAATTGAAGAAAAACCAAAATTTGACATGGTTGTTCGAGATCGATGTTGGATTTAATTATCTTGTGAGGCTCCATTTTTGCGAGTTAGATTCCACAATCAACAACACTGGCCAAAGTGTTTTCGACGTTAGTATCAACAATCAAATGGGTGCACATGATATTGATGTTTTTGCGATAACTGGTGGCATTTTCATTCCAATGTATCAAGATTTCGTTACGCTCTTTGAAGGTAGTGGTACCAACAAAGCTAGTGTCGAAACCAGAGGTCTTCTTTCAGTGAGACTTACTCCCAACCCTAACGCAACGTAAGTTAATCATTGTTTTTTATGGGTAAGAAATCGAGAATCCGGCCCCTGCGTGAGGAGGCTAGGAGTCAAGCATTGATTTTCCCTGGGTTAAAAATTAAACGCCTATCACAAGAATGAATGGAAAGACTTTCTACAATTCATTTGCATATATTTTAACCAAGTCAAACTCGCCGTGTGTTTTTTTAATCTTTTGACCCAAAAACTTACATTTTTAGCCAATATGGGCTTAAAATCGCTATTTAAGATAGCAATTTTACGTGAAGTTTACTTTTCCAACTGTTTTTACCTGAAGCCCATTTCTCTATTTTTTTAAAAATAAAAAAATTTCTTTTTTTTAGTTTGTTTATTTTTCTTGACACATTTTATTTTATGGAAGTGGTCCCACCCTGGAAAATTTTTTCATATACAAATTTTTCCTTACTTTAAATTTAATCCAGATTTATGCAATATAAATGATTTTACAATTTCTTAGTCTTTGTATTATATATGATTCATTATTGCAATTTCAAAAGAGCATAGAGTAATTATTTGTTTGATAGCAAGAATATTTTCCTTCTAAAAATACTTTATTTAATGACTTTTTCAAATTTGCATTGAAATTGAAACTTTTGTCTTGTTTTTCTAGATATGGCGAGCTTTTGCTCAATGGATTGGAGATTTTCAAGTTGAACTCTTCAAATAGTTCTCTTGCCGCACCAAATCCTAATATCCCTATGAATTTAACATCTTTACAAGGTAATAATCGATCGTCGAATAGTTCTCATCATTTAATACCGATTATCGGAGGAATCCTTGGTGCTATTCTAGTAGTCGCACTCATATCATCAATATATTTCATAATCATTTTCCGAAGAAAAAAGGAGAAACAAAAATTCATGTAAACAATGAGCAAAGATGATACTAGCAAGCTTAAGTGGATTTCGCCGTTGGATGATTCTGGATCTAATGCAACTACCGCTAGTGTGATTTCTTTTCTGCTGTCCAATCTTTGTCGACGTTTTTCATTTGCGCAAGTTAGGGTTGCTACGAACGATTTCGACGACGATTTGATCATAGGAACCGGTGGGTTCGGTAAAGTTTACAAGGGTTCAATAGATGATGGAGCCACTATTGTGGCCATAAAACGTCTTACGACAACATCGAAGCAAGGCGCTCGAGAGTTTGTAACAGAAATCGAGATGCTATCGAGACTACGTCACGTACATTTGCTGTCCTTAATCGGATATTGTGACGAACACGGTGAAATGATCATAGTTTACGAGTAAATGCCACGTGGCACTCTTCGAGATCACTTGTTGTACAAGAATCCCGAGAGAAGTGAGAACCATACACCATTGTCGTGGAAGCAACGACTTATGATTTGTCTTGGATCAGCTCGCGGTTTGCACTATCTTCATGCAGGTGCTAAATAATTGATTATTCATCAAGATGTCAAGTCTACGAATATTCTTCTTGATGATAAGTGGACGGCCAAAGTCTCAGACTCTGGCCTTTCAAAGGTAGGACCCACTCCTGGTGATATGGGTCCTACCCATGTTAGTACCGTTGTTAAAGGTACTGTTGGATATTTAGATCCAGAGTAATATCGACGTCAACAATTGACAGAGAAATCAGATGTATACTCCTTCGGAGTTTTGTTGTTCGAGGTTTTATGTGCTCGATTTGCAATGAACCCTAATCTACCCAAGCAACAAGTGAACTTAGCCGTGTGGGCTCGTTATAACTACAAAAATAAAACCCTCCACACAATTGTCGATCCAAATCTAACAGGGAAAATTGCACCCGAATGTTTAAGAAAATTTGGAGAAGTGGCCGAAATGTGTATACGAGAACATTGAAGTGATCGTCCTTCGATGGGGGACGTAGTTTGGGGCATTGAATTTGCCTTACAACTACAAGAAACCGCGGAGAAAATTATGCAAAATAATTTAAGTGATGATCCTCAAGGAGAAATTTTAGATTCTACGATGAGTTTTAAACTTGATGGGGCAAATGTATTAGGTTCAATGTATATTGATGATGAATCGACCACATTAAATGATGATTTTTCTGATACTAAGATGGTTGATATGGGCACAAAAAAGTTATTGGATAGTAGAACTACTACATTTAATTCATCAGAATCACCCATAATTGATATGAAGTCTGGTTTGGTTTTTTCTGAGATTATCGACCCAAAAGCCAGATGACGCGTACAAATTGTTGTATGAGACGATTTCTCTATAAAATGTGTTTCATACGACATGAGAATATAAGATTTTTATTTCTCTTACAAGAGTATCTAAAAGAAATAAGAATATATATTTTTTTTTGTAAATTTTTTTTTGAGGATAATATATAAAACTGTTAATTTGTTAATTAGTATTATATTTTGAATATTTCAAGGTACGGTTGTGTTTTTAATATGAATAATTATATCATAAAAATATAAGATGCATAAGTGCCGTGTTAGTCCATTTCATTTTTTTGTTTTTTTTTTAAGAAAATCTAATAATTTATTGATAAAAATATCATACGACATCTACAACAGAGTAACAATCGATCAAATACATAACAATTTTAATCAAACAAAATTTTACTTCCTCCTACTCTTCCTACTTGTCCCAATTACTTTTTGGTTACTATTCACTAATCACTCTTAATTTGTATTTTATTCTTAATCTATAACTTAAAATATAGTCAAACGGGATTTTATTTCTTCTTCTCAATACAATGATTATTAATATCAACTTTTCATAATTTTTCATTATGCACAATTAAAGATATTAAAAGTTAAAATGTTGCCTCGACAAGTGTAAAAAACGTAAATGGGACAAGTAGGCTGAATATGAGGGAATATATAAAAAAAGTCATGATCATTGTAAAGGAGATCCAATATTAAAGTCTTCCCTCTATCATGATCATTATAAGGTTGATAGTAACCCCAAAATTTACGATGAAGGTTAGAATTTTTTGAGAGAAAAGAAGAGAGAGAAGAGAGCAAGATTAGCAATTTATAAAAGTCTAGTTTTTTTCTACTTTGCCACATACATACATAACAAAATTCTTTTTTACTCTTCTCAAATAAAATTATAAAATTTTATGTCAAACTTTAATTAATAATTCTCATTAATTTATATAAAAAAACATATTTATATGTAAATATTGATAAATTCGTCTCGATATATATCTTTTAAATATTATTTATTATAACTTTTAAAAATTTACAATTAAAGTTATTTAACTTTTATATTTACATTAAAATCTAAAAACAAAAATTACAAGAATAAAAGAAAATGTAGCGATAAAAGTAAGAATACTTTTGGGAGAGACTTGTATACTAAGTAGACAAATTGGACCAAGTCAATTGGTGAGTGCCAAAATGAGACTTGAGACTTGAGAGTGATAGATTGATTGATCAACCCTTAAAGTTGGGCAACTGTTTCTTGATTTTAGATTATAATTTATTGGGGCCTTCAAGTAAAATAAGAACAAATTTATAAAGTTGTTGAATTTTCTTCTATGCTAAAAACCATTTTGATAAATTGATTGATCTTAGCTTTTGTTTTTTATTGGAAGATGGCAAATAAGGAGTCCAAGGTTGGACCTGCCTAGGCTATCAACTAATTTATTTAAATAAAAATCTATTTGTTTTGAATTCTTTGAAGTATTATAACCTTTTTTATTCTAATGTAATAATACCTCATATGGTTTTTCACATTTTTTATACATCATTTTAATTTTTAATGTGTCGAAAAGTGTTTGTTAAAAACTATAAAAAGTTAATGATAATAAAAATTATGGATAATAAAAATTATAAAAAATTAATATTAATAAAATTTACATTAAAACTAATCAAGTAAGATCCAACTTGAAATTTTTTTTTTAATATATTAAAAATAAAAATACAAGAGTAATTTTTAATTTTTAATGTAAAACATATAGAGTTAGGAGTCATATAATATACCCCAAACCAATCCTTGATTTGGCCTATGTGCATGATTTTGTATTTACAAGACTAGGTTTTTATACGATGTAAATATTTATGGGGGGAATAAATATTAAACTAAAAGAGAGTATTATTAGAGCATAAAATAAAAATATATATAATTGTCCTCAATAGTAATAAATGGTTATAAAGCGATGGATGGAGAAAGACAAAATTGAAAAATTAATCCTTTCATTTTAAGGGTAAAACATATCGAATATTTGTCCCCAAAAAAATGATAATCTTCCATTACCCTCGTATCATATTATCATTTTTTTTATTTTCATAATTTGACTTTTTTGCTCTTCTTAAATATTCACATAAATACAAGCATGCTTTTAAAGTTAAAAATTTAGCTTCAACACCTTTTTTAATGGTGACCCTTAGCTTGATGTTAACTTTATAAACAATAGATGTAATCTAAGTGTTATTGCAAAAGCTAAATTCTCCAAAAGGTTGCTTATCAATTGGTGAGAGAAGAATCGAACAATTTAAGTTTGGCTGAGGTAGAATGGCATAAACCCTACCGTATGTCATTAGGATCATAGTATTCAAATTATTATATTGTTAACAGTAAAAGTTTTAGTATATAGTACTTCCTCCATTCCACTATATTTGCTATATTTGACTTTTTATACAATTTAATGTGTTATTTTGATCATTTATATATTGAACTATACACATCTAAAAAAATAAATATTATAAAACTATGCGATTAGACGATTCAAACAAGATCTCACTTGACAATATTTTTTTTTACACATTAGCCGCAATATATAAAATAAACTTGAATGATGAATAGTGTCAAAAACGGTTATGTAACTAGTATTTCAGAACGGAGGAAGTATTATTGTAATTAGCATCAACATATTATTAATGTTAGTAATAATATTAAGAAAAAATAACCGTGAATAATACGAACTTTTACTGATTTTCTTGCAATAATACGAACTTTCGATTAACCCTAAATAATACCAACTTTAATATTAATTTCCCTAGAGCATCTTTAACCTATTATTAACCTACAATTGGGATTGCAAGAGGGCTTGAATACTTGCACCAAGGGTGCAACATGAGAATTTTACACTTCGACATCAAGCCCCAAAACATTCTACTAGACGAGAATTATTGCCCCAAGATATCTGATTTTGGCCTGGCTAAGATATGCCCACAAAAGGACAGCATAATATCAATGTCAGAAGCCAGAGGAACTGCAGGGTACATTGCTCCTGAGGTTTTCTTCAAAAGATTTGGCGGAGTTTCTCTTCAATCAGATGTTTATAGTTACGGAATGTTGGTTCTGGAAATGGTTGGGTGTCGAAAAAATGTTGATGCAAAAGTGGAACATAGTAGTGAGCAGTATTATCCGCATTGGATTTACAAGCAACTCGAGGAAGTTGAAGAGATCGATCAAATCGATACCACAAACAACAACGAGGGATCAATACTCAAAAGGAAGATGGTTGTAGTGAGTTTATGGTGCATACAAACCAACCCCTTGACCCGACCAAATATGACTCGAGTTGTAGAAATGCTCGAAGGAACACTCGACCTGCTACTGATTCCTCCGATTGTGACTTGAGTGTATATTTATGTGTGCATTCATGTGGTGACTTATGGAATGGAATCCTAGGAATGTCATGAATGGATATATTAAGTGTAGTCTTAATGTTTGTGGTTTATGATGATGATTAAAGTATGGATTAATGAGGTAATGAAATGTGATTTAATCATGGGAATTATGGGACCTAATGAAGAAGTGCTAAGGTTTAATTCAAGATTATGCAAAGTCGAGCAAAACTTTCCGAAGCTCTCCGAAGTTCCACTCGACCAGCTCGCTCGACTGAGCAAGCTCTAAGGGGGGTCGAGCGAGCAGACAAAATATAACAAGAAACTTCCTGTAACCCGCTCGTTCAAGCTGCTCGACCGAGCGAGCCCTTGTTTTGGTCGAGCGATGTCTCTGATGCTCCTAGGATGCTGTTTTTGACTCTTCAAGTACTTGGGGCAGTTTCATTATCATTTATTCATAGCTTTAATGTACTTAGTGTTATTTAGTGTGATCTCTCATATAAATAGAGAGCTTTCATACTCACATTAAACACATCAAACACAACCCCTAAGCCAAACACATAGCCTTTGTTTTATCTCTTATTCAATTGTAATACTTCGTTTGTAAGAGTGTTTTACACTATTGAAATAATATAAACAATCAACTACACACCACAGAGGACGTAGCCATCATTGGTTGAACCTCCTTAAATCATTGTGTCAATTTTGCAAGTTTTACATTATCAAACATTTGTTAGTTCATTGAAATTATTATCGTTCATCAAAGTTCTTAACATCGTATCGATTTTGGCAAATTATTACAATATCATTAGGGGGACTCTTTATATCCTCAATTTGATGTTCTAGTTAGAAAAGTTAGCCATTATAGTGAGCTTTTCTGTCAGGTCGACCTTAAGATTTGAGAGGCTCGGAACAAAATATTAATTATGTGTCTTTAATTACGAAATATATTATTATAAACCCCTAACTATTAAATATTAAAGTATTGTTTTTTGAATTTTTAGGATGGGGCCGGGGCACAGGCCCCTCTTGCCGATTATAGGGACGGCCCTGCTTTGTGACAAAAGAAAGTAATGATACTAGGGCTAAGTAACAAAAGGTGACTTGAGAGTGATCCATCAAATTAAATAGGCGTCATTACTAAATATCAAGAGTCAATATCAACGCTTAAATTTGACCAACTTTTTATTAATTTTCTATTTCATAATCTATAATGGCCCTCAAGTAAATAAGAACAATTTTCATTAAGTTATGTTGAATTTTCTTCTATACTTAAAAAACTGTTTTGTTTAATTCATTGATCATAATGCTTTATAAAAACTTAGGTTATTTATTGCAAGATGGCAAACAACGGAATATAATTGGTGACTGTTTAGGTTCTGACAAAATTAATTAATTTAAAATTTATTAATATTAAATTTTATAACATATCACAAATAAATATGAGTTATGACAGTTGAGTTAATTCCGCACACAAATATCTAAAATTCGACCCAAGGCTACTAAATTTAATTAAAGGTTAAGCATAAATAAATAAAGTATTAAATAATAGTCATTTATGATCATATTACTTCATATTAATTAATATGACGTTGTTAACAAATAGTTTTTGATAAAAATGATTTGAACATGTCATTACAAAGCTTCTTCTCTAAGAAAAATGCATTTATAGAAAATAAAATTGAATAAGAGTCTTTTCTCATTTATATCGGTCTAATTATAAACTTATTTTAAATTGAGCTAAATAGTCAATCACCTAAATTAGTTAACACATTCACTTTCGTACTCAAAATACTCACTTTAGTTGTTTAATATTTTAACACATTATTTTAAATGTTAAAACTAACATTTTAAATACTAAAATATTCATTTTTTAAAAATTAGATAGTCGCTTTTAGTACCATCTAATCTGTGAGACCATTTCATACTAGGGTTGCTCTTGGGGGAGAGTGGCATCATTACTACGTGGGCTTGATATCATTTTCAAAAGAAACAAGTTGAACTTTATAATTGGGCCAAAAAATAGGTGCAGGGAACTCACTTTAACCCAAAAGGTTTAGCTACCAAGTTTTGTATTCATGTTCATACATAAGTTACCCTATATATATTTAAATGTATAGAATATCATAAAACGTTAATTTTGATTTTGAAACGCTAAAAGTTGTAATGTTCTTAAAACAATTACATCTATCACTAAACGCTACTTAAAATGTTATTTAGCCGAACAATTGCTATTCACAAATTCCTGTGTGGAGACGATCTCACCATGAGACGTTCATCATACAAGGGTTGAATAGCCCAAATAATACAATTATTAACATACGTGCTTCTTGTTTTGTGGTCGTTTCACTGAGAAATACTTTTTCACAAAAATAGCTCATTATTATTTTATCCTTATTATTAAACTGCTATGCGGACAACACTCTAAATACGCAAATGATAACTCAAAAATAACCCAAATTCAATTAAGGCAAACCATAACACCAATTTTTCTCACTTGTAAGAAATCCAAATGAATAAATCAAAGTGAGTCACACCAACATTGCAATTATTTGTTGATGTTAGGAAAGCAGGAGACAAGAAGTTCATGCATATAAATCATTACTCTATTGATTTTAAATTAATTTGTGAACAAACTATTTGCCATCCTTATCTTATTTGCCATCCTTTTTTTTTTACCCCTTTCTAGCCAAGTAAATATTGAATTTCAACAAACTATTTTATCATTGAAATAAATTTATATAATTTGTCTATTTCTCTAATTGATGATTTTAAAATTCTAAATAAATACTTTAAGACTATAAGTGATTATTTTAAAGTTATAAGTGATTACTTTAACACTATAAAAATTAATTACCTTAAAATCTTGAATAATCACTTTCAGGTTATAAGTGATTACTTTAAGACGACAATGAATGTAAAGATGATCTCACCATAAAACCATCTCATTTGAGAATTTTTGAATATTTAATGGAAAAATAAAAAAAGTGAGTATGTAATGATAATTTTCGGAGAAATAAGAGAAATATATACAAAAAAAAAAAAAAAAAAAAAAAACTAAATATCGTAGGTCAGAGCATAACTTTCAGGTGCTCAAATTTTTAATGTAAAATTACTCGAGTGTTACACCTCAAAAATCGTACTTTTAAATTTAAATTGATTGATAAAAATTATATGTCCATACTCGTTTAATTCTCTATCTCCAATAATGTTCATTCACCCTCAAATGCTCTTCACACTTATTTTCTACCTCTTTATTACAACTCTTGCAAATTCCATTACAACCCCATATGAACCAACCGACCACATTCTCATCCAGTTTGGCCTACCAAACAATTCTCGACAACTCTTCGATAACCGTATATGGCAGAGCGATCAAGACTTCATCCTCACTTCGCTATCTGCCACCAGTAACTCCACTGCAAATGCAGTGGAGGCGGCTTCAACTCCTTATGACATGGCCCGAATATTTCGGGCCACGACAATATATTCCATACCTGTTACTACGTGGGGCCCAAAACTAGTCCGCCTCTACTTTCCACCCCTATCCATATCCTACGATGTCATAGACACAAAATCATCTTTTCTTTCGCTCACAATTAATGGCTTTAATATTTTGCGCAACTTTAGCGCGTACGCTGTTATGGCCCACGCTAATGCGCACCCCAACACCACCGCGCCGGTAACAGACGGTCTTGTAAGAGAGATTTACATCTCTTTAGACGAAGGAGACGGTCAAAGGGCTATAAACCTAACTTTCTCACCAAGTAACCCGGATGGGTTCGGGTTCATAAACGGGTTGGAGATTATATCTGTTCCCGATGGGTTGTACTTGAACCGTTCCGGATCCAATATGGTTCCATATCTTACGGGTGGGTTTCAAGATTATTTGAATAACCCGTTTAATTTTTCGGATTCAATAGCTATGGAAAATATTATCCGGCTGAACATTGGTGGGTCGATCGTGGATCAGAGTGATGTTTCCGGACTTAGCCGGACTTGGTTCGGTAGAGACGATGACTACATGATGTAAGTTCAACAATATTTTTCAAATTTCCTGAACTTAATTTTAGACAATTGTCTTCTAATTTTCTTTCTTTCACTGATAAACTTAAACTATATGGTGGATAGATAATTTTGGGTCACCAGGAAATATAAATTCTCTTGAATTCCCAAAAAGCATAGGAAGTAATTAATTTATTAGTGTCAAGTAAAAAAATAAATAGTATTTTTTTCTTACAAAGTTATCAATTACTTTCTTCGTTTCTTATCAAGTTTCCATAACGAATGTAAATGAAAACAAGAAAAATATATTATTTTAGATAATGAATATATTATTTTATTAAATAATAAATTTAATTTAATGAAAAAAGTAGGCACCGTATATAATTATTAGAAAAATTAAAATAAAGTCATTGAAAAAATTATAAGGACCATAACTAATAAAATAATATTTTTATAAAGTTAATGAGAAATATGTAAGGATCATAAGAAATATACAAATGTTAAAATGAAGTTAGTGGCTAGAAAATATGTGAGAATTATAAGGATTATTATTAAAATATTAAAATAAGATTAAAAAGGTTATTTTTATTCGAAATTTATGATATAAAAATAAAAAAATTTTATGTAACAATAAAAATGCAATCTTCATAGCTCTATACTTATGTGATAGTTTCCATTTTTAGTATTCAACCAAAAGAAAAAGAAAAAAACATTTTCTAAGATTTTTAAGTTATTAACTTTTTAAGAAATTAAAAATTTTATAGGAATTTAAGTATTTATTTGTTCACCAAACAAGCTCTTGGTAAATATAATTGACCAATATGTCGATTGTAGCAGTGACATCTTTGACTTGTGTGCAGAGTTTGAATGTGTTTACTACATCACTCACTAATCTGTATATATATACTTGTTTCTTCCCGTGTTTGCGAAGTTCAATGCGTTTATAAGATCGAGTTAAACATAATTAAAAATACAATAATATGATATTATGTTGATATGTGTGGAAAGACGAATAAAATAAGATCTCAAATGGTTATATATTTTTCTCATATAATAATCGCAATATGTAAGATACTATAGAATAAAGAACAATGTAAATTTATTCTATAAAGCATAAAAAAAACGGAGGAAATATGCAATATAGAAGTATAATCACGTCTCTTCTTACTATAGGCTACAAGTGTGCATCATGCAATACAAGTCTTCCGTATATTTGAAGTATATAATCCCACTTTAAACGTTAGATGAATGAGATTCTAATCCTTAACATGACCTTTTGAAGTCATATCAAGTACTCAATTTATCCAAAAGTTTACTTAGATGATTAACTAATCATTTAAAACTGCAAATACAATTTTAAATTCGGAATAATAGCACTATACTACTTTTATGTACTTATTTTTGAATTATATATATATATATATATATATATATATATATATATATATATATATATATATATATATATATATATATATATATATATATATATATATATATATATATATATATATATATATTTATTTATTGATTATATTGAGTTGTACCTTGGCTTGTGTTGAACACATGTAACTTTGCTATTGTATTTGGTTTCATTGGTCTCTTTCTTTGCAGTGCTCTTTTTATTTGAGCATCGCTTTGACTGTATCCCTCTTGCCCTGTCTTCAGATGGGGTGTAGGTATGATTTGTCAGTCACGAACCCACAAACCCAGTCCTAAGCGGAATCTATCGTATATGATGGTAAATTGATTAATTTTATTTTTATGTTGTACATGATCAGTAATGGTCTAAACTACACAGTGTCCTATGACGATACCACAATCAATTATACAGTTGCAACACCATCGTATACGGCGCCAGAATTAGTGTACTTGACAATGAGGTTGATGGGACCATATGTTGCAGAATTGAAGAAAAACCAAAATTTGACATGGTTGTTCGAGGTCGATGTTGGATTTAATTATCTTGTGAGGCTCCTTTTTTGCGAGTTAGATCCCGAAATCAACAACACTGGCCAAAGACTTTTCCACGTTAGTATCAACAATCAAATGGGTGCATATGATATTGATGTTTTTGCGCTAACTGGTGGCATTTTCATTCCAATGTATCGAGATTTCGTTACGCTCTTTGAAGGTAGTGGTACCAACAAAGCTAGTGTCGAAACCAGAGGTCTTTTTTCAGTGACACTTACTCCCGACCCTACCGCAGTGTAAGTTAATCATTGTTTTTTATGGGTAAGAAATCGAGAATCCGGCCCCTGCATGAGGAGGCTAGGAGTCAAGCATTGATTTTCTCCTGGGTTAAAAATTGAACGCCTATTACAAGAATAAATGGAAAGACTTTCTACAATACATTTGCATATATTTTAACCAAGTCAAACTCGCCGTGTGTTTTTTTAATCTCTTGACTTAAAAACTTACATTTTTAGCCAGTATGGGTTTAAAATCGCTATTTAAGATAGCAATTTTACGTGAAGTTTACTTTTCCAACTGTTTTTACCTGAAGCCCATTTCTCTATTTTTTTTAAAATAAAAAAATTTCTTTTTTTTAGTTTGTTTATTTTTCTTGACACATTTTATTTTATGGAAGTGGTCCCACCCTGGAAAATTTTTTCATATACAAATTTTTCCTTACTTTAAATTTAATCCAGATTTATGCAATATAAATGATTTTACAATTTCTTAGTCTTTGTATTATATATGATTCATTATTGCAATTTCAAAAGAGCATATAGAGTAATTATTTGTTTGATGGCAAGAATATTTTCCTTCTAAAAATACTTTATTTAATGACTTTTTCAAACTTGCATTGAAGTTGAAACTTTTGTCTTGTTTTTCTAGATATGACGATCTCTTGCTCAATGGATTGGAGATTTTCAAGTTGAACTCTTCAAATGGTTCTCTTGCCGCACCAAATCCTAATATCCCTATGAATTTAACATCCTTACATGGTAATAATCGATCGTCGAATAGTTCTCATCATGTAATACCGATTATCTGAGGAATATTTGGTGCTATTCTAGTAGTCGCACTCATATCATCAATATATATAATAAACGGAGGAAGTAGAATTCTAGCCACAACCATAAGCATAATAAGTTGGAGCTCCTTCGACCATTGGTCTGATCACGCACTTACCTGCTTCAGGCATGTCATGTATAGGTTCAAGCCATGTTTGATCTAGTACTAATAATTGATAGAATATATAACGTACATATCTTGAGGCTTTAATATTAGTTTAAGCTTTTGGTTGTAACTTCAAGATATATTATATATTTTATTAGTTGATAAAATATTCAATAGAATATCCCAAGATTTTAGCTATTGATTTAGGTTAAGTATCCTATCATTAGTTCAGATAAGTTCCAATTAGAGTTAACTACCTAGATTGAATTTACTACTATAATAAAAATATTATTTTTGAGATTAGATTTACTACTTGGAAAATATCTATTTGCTACTGTGTTGATCACTTTTGTGATTTCGAAAACCCTGACATCATCCTGGCCCTTCTATGTATTTTAAAAAAATATATAACTGGATTGATTTATGTCTAAGTAGTGTAATGCTCTTGCGTCTTTTAAATTTGTTACATCATAATCTCCAATGTGATGACATTTTGGCTAAAATATAATAAAATGCAAAGAACAGAGGAATGTTTAATGGTTATCATTTACATCATTATTTCTTGCAAAAGTTTCACTAAACAAATCTTGGTTGCACATTGTAGGACGTGAACACGGTCTAACCAAAATCATGATCATCTTCATCATACTTGGTAAATTCATCATTTCCTATCCATCTTTGCTCTACTTAAGAAGTTTTAGATTTTCCTTTCAACTCTTGTTCGCAATTAGTAACTGTGAACAGTTTTGTGTTAAAAACACCTGCTGCCTCCTTTTTTTTGAACAAAGAAGACCTGGGATACAAACCCAAATCTAACATCATATCAGAGTTTATGCATGTTAAAGTGTCCATTATTATTCACATGTATATCATTCAACATCAGAAAAAGAGAAATATGATATGCAAATTCATAAACTAGAAGAATAATTTCAACTACACTATAAATTATCGTAAACGTTCTTCGAACTTATAAGTAGAATACAAAAATTCAATATTCTAAATAAAAATTAAAAAAAAGTATCATAAAAAATTCTACCCAAATTAGAAACTAATTCAATTAAATTAAAAAAGTAAACTAATTTATAGAGAATTTGGACAATTAAAATTAGCCTTGGTTATAACTTGAAATTCGGGCCTCCCATTTTGAATGTTTCGCTTTCATTTAATATTATTTTCTATATTCCAGCAAAACTATCAAACAACTTTACAAAGTGCAGTGGTATGCCTACCACATTTGTTGGTGTAGGTTGTGACTGTGATTCCAGCAAAGCTTATATACTCTTCATTTTTTTTTCCTAAGAGATGGGGTTACATGTGAACCCCATGCTAATGAACTAGGTACACCTATGCTTTTACTGCAATTTTTATTTGAATTGTCCAGACTCATTATTTTCAGCTTGTGGTCTTACCAGTAAAGCTAACTCCTATGTGAATATTTTCTTTTCAGGAATTGGAATAGGCATATGCATGTTAATTGCACTAATTCTCTTGTACAAAAAAATGAACTCGCTGATCGAGAAAAGTAAAGAAATTGAAACATTGTTGAAACAACATGGATCCCTCGGTCCAAAGAGACATACTTATGCAGATTTGAAGAGAATTACAAACTCCTTCAAAATCAAGCTAGGTGAAGGAGGTTACGGTATTGTATACAAAGGAAAACTACATTGTGGGGATCAAGTGGCAGTGAAAATTCTCAAGAGATCATTGAATCGAGATATGGATATGGTGGAATTCATCAATGAAGTTGCAAGTATCGGAAACACCAATCATAAAAACATTGTGAAACTCCTAGGCTTTTGTTACGAGGGTTCAAAACGCGCTCTTATATATGACTACATGCCTTGCGGATCTCTTGAAAAGTTCACACATGGGGGCAGAGACGAAAACAATCAACAACTCTCATGGAAAAGTTTATTTGAAATCGCGATTGGGATTGCAAGAGGGCTAGAGTACTTGCACCAAGGGTGCAACACGAGAATATTACACTTTGACATTAAGCCCCAAAACATTCTATTAGACGAGAATTATTGCCCCAAGATATCTGATTTTGGCCTGGCTAAGATATGCCCACAAAAGGACAGCATAATATCAATGTCAGAAGCCAGAGGAACTGCAGGGTACATTGCTCCTGAGGTTTTCTTCAAGAGATTTGGCGGAGTTTCTCATAAATCAGATGTTTATAGTTACGGAATGTTGGTTTTGGAAATGGTTGGGTGTCGAAAAAATATTGATGCGAAAGTGGAACATAGTAGTGAGCAGTATTTTCCGCATTGGATTTACAAGCAACTCGAGGAAGTTGAAGAGATCGATCAGATCGACACCACAAACAACAATGAGGGATCAGTACTCAAAAGGAAGATGGTTGTAGTAAGTTTATGGTGCATACAAACCAACCCCTTGACCCGACCAAATATGACTCGAGTTGTAGAAATGCTCGAAGGAACACTCGACTTGCTGCAGATTCCTCTGATTCCATCTCTTGCTTCTCCTTTGAGATCACACGAAATTTCTACCTCTCTAGATGAAATCTCATTAGGTGAACTTTTTTTATCCTCCATTTGATGTTCTAGTTAGACAATGTAGCCATTATAGCGGGCATTTTAGCTTTGTGTAAATGATGGTCTCCAATAAGTGCAACATAATTTGCTAGTTAATTCGCTTATGTTATGTTAGAAAACGATGATTATTGGTTTAATTTCATGTTTGGCAAATCAATGAATTCAATTTTGAATTTAAGTCATTTCTACCATTGTATTAAAAGTAGATAAAGTTAAGAATTTGAGAATGATTTCACAATCTTGTCATTTTCAAATTTTTTCACTAGTGGAAAAAAACGTATCTGCTGCTCATCATTTGCTGCGGTTTTTGTTTATACGCAGCAATAAATTGGAAAAAGAATAAAAAAAAAAATTAATTAATTGCTGCGGTTTTAAGGCGTGACCGCAGCAAATACTCTGTATCACAATTAATTGCTGCGGTTATTCTATGGACCGCAGCAAATAAGTTATTAAAAAAAAAAAAAAAAAAGCGAAGAAAAACTGTATGTGCAGACAGACCCTGCTCCGCACCCCGCGTAATTCTCCGCGTCCCGCGGAGTGCCACTGTACAGTTTAATTGCTGCGGTTTTGGACGTGGCCCGCAGCAAATAATGTTGGAATTTAAAGCGGTTTCCTTGTATACGCATAAAATTAAACCCGCCATTCTCAAAACTCTTCTACAACGTACACTTTGCTTCGTTCTCTCAAACCCGTTGAAAAAACGCTTCATCTTCATCTTCATCTTCATCTTCTTCGTTGCTCTTCTTCATCTTCACAAACGTAACAGCCTTCTTCTTCAAAGTTCTTCATCTTCATCTGCAAACTCGAAAAACGCTGTGTGTTAACAGTTTCTTCAAAGTTCTTCATCTTCTTGGTTCATAAACCCACGAAATTTAATACTTGGGTCTTGTTCATCTTCAAAACCCACGACATTAAGGTATTTTTTCTCCTTTTAATTTGTTAAGCATTTAAGTTTTGCAAGATATTCATGAAAAAACTCGAAAATTGTGGCAACTGTTTGTATACTAATTTTTGTTTCTCTGTTTTTCGTTGTAGATAACATAACCCACGAAATCAAGGTAATTATATTTATTTTACTATTTGTGAATTTTACATTATTCAAGTTTATGTTATTAGTTTGTTAAATATTTGTGTAATTTGTTAAAAATGTGGTTTATTGTTATAGTTATGTCTTTAACTATTAGAATTAGAATATGATTTTATTTACAATGTACTGCTTAATATTGAACTATGAAGTATAGAATTAGAATATGAAGTATGTATATTTAGGGTTAAATAGATTTGGTATAAATAAGTATATATTTTTTAGGGTTAAATATGTTTGTTAGAAATAAGTATATATGTTTAAAAGTTGTGCATTAATTTTGTTTTGAATCAATTAATCACACTAATTAGGATGACAAAAGATCGTTCTTGGATGTATGGAAGCATTGAATCGTCGGAATTTATTGATGCCGTATTAGAATTTTGTAGTATTGCGGTTGAACATCAAGTTAGGACGGGGGGAGTTGGTTTTTATTGCCCATGTGTCAGTTGTGGCAATGTATCAAAGGTAGATAGTGTTGATATCCTTAGGGAGCACATACTTCGACGTGGGTTTAGGCCTCAATATCATGTTTGGGTTTGGCATGGTGAGGAGGGAGTTTACAAAGAGAAAAGTGTTGTTGAGGACGTCAATAATGTGGCCGATGTCAATGATTAGGATGTAGTAGATCATGTTGATGGGTATGAGACAGATGAAGAGAATGTCGATGAGGATGTGGATCGTGTTGATGAGATGATGGAGGGAGTCGAGGATGAGTTAGGAAAACGTCCTCGTGTTTTTGACTTGTTGACAGAGGCTTCTCAAAAGCCTTTGTACCCTGGATGTACAAAGTTCACCAAACTAACAGCAGTGTTGACAATTTTCAACATTAAGTCAAAGTTCAATTGGAGTGACGCTAGTTTCACAATGTTATTAGAAGCGTTAGGTGAGATGCTTCCTGAGGGAAATTAACTTCCAAAGTCGACATATTATGCCAAAAAGCTCATGTGTCCTTTCGGCTTAGAGTACCAGAAGATTCATGCGTGTCCGAATGATTGTGTGTTGTATCGGAATGAAAACGAGAACTTAGAAGAGTGTCCTAGGTGTGGGTTATCGCGCTACAAGCGTAAAGGGGCTCGGGATGCTAAAGGGCCCCCGGCTAAGGTATTGAGGTATCTTCCAATAATACCTAGATTCAAGCGCTTGTTTTCTATAAAGAAAGATGCGTTAAATTTGAGGTGGCATGCAGATAGGGTGAAGAAAGGTCACTTGCTCACACATCCATCTGATTCTCCGGAGTGGAAGAGTATTGATAGGTTGCATAAGACTTTTGGGGATGAGGTTCGTAATTTAAGGCTCGGACTGTGTACGGATGGAATGAACCCATTCGGCAATCTTAGTTCTCAACATAGTACTTGGCCGGTACTTTTAGTGATCTATAATTTGCCACCTTGGTTGTGTATGAAGCGTAAGTACATAATGCTTTCGCTTCTTATCTCGGGTCCTAAACAACCTGGAAATGACATAGATGTGTATCTTGCACCTCTCGTTGAGGATTTGAAAAAGATGTGGGATGAAGGCGTTTCAGTGTTTGATGCATATGCTAATAAGGAGTTCACCTTGCGTGCAATGCTTTTATGCACCGTTAATGATTTTCCGGCATATGGCAACTTATCGGAGTATAAGAACAAAGGGAAGAAAGCATGCCCAATATGTATCGATGACATGGAATCCACGTGGATTCCTAAGTGCAAACACGTATTCATGCACCATCGAAAGTTCCTCCCACGAGACCACTAATATCGTAAGAAGAAGAAGTTGTTCAACGGGGAGGTTGAGGACCGTGTAGCTCGTCGACCGTTGACCGGTTATAAGGTTTATGAACAGGTTAAGGGAGTTGAGACTGTATTTGGTAAAACGGGGCAAGTGCAAGGGGGTGAAGACCGATTATGGAAAAAAGAATCAATCTTTTGGAAGCTTCCATATTGGAGAGATCTACAGGTTAGGCATTGTCTTGACGTTATGCATATGGAGAAAAATGTATGCGATGCCATACTCGGGACTCTCATGAACATTCCGGGTAAGACAAAGGATGTTAGGGCCGTGCGAGATTGGTTTGAATGTAAGGGTCTTCGTCCGAAGTTGTGGGCACATGTTAAGGTGAGTAAGAAAAGAAATAGAGCTGATGAAGTTGGTGGCAGTAAGAAGAAGATGAGTAATGACAAAGTTTATTTGCCTCCATCTTGCTACACATTGTCCAAAGCAGAGAAGCAGACATTTTGTGAGTTTTTGTATGGCATTAAGGTTCCGTCTGGGTACTCATCCAACATGAAGAGATTTGTGAGCCTAAATGGTGAGCTGAAGTTGGGAAGCATGAAATCTCACGATTGCCATGTAATGATGCAAGTGTTCTAACCAATTGCAATCCGTTGAATACTGCCAAAACATGTGAGATATGCTATTACCGAGCTATGTTCGTTCTTCAACACAATTTGTAGTAAAGTTATTGATCCCTTCAAACTTGATGCACTTCAACTCGACGTGATTGTAACTTTATGCAAGTTTGAGATGTATTTTCCACCTTCTTTCTTTGACATAATGGTTCATCTTATTGTCCATCTCGTTCGTGAGATCAAGCTTTTGGGTCCAGTTTTTTTAAGGTGGTGTTATGCTTTTGAAAGACACATGGGTGTTTTACAAAACAAGGTGAGGAATCCAGCACAACCCGAGGGGAGTATGATTCAAGGCACTGTGAGCGATGAGATTAGTAACTTTATAGCCGAGTATTTGGCCATGGCAAAGCCTATTGGACTTCCCACCTCTAGACATGAAGGAAGGCTTGAGGGAAAAGGAACAATTGGCTCCAAATCGGTCACAGCTCCTCGAGAAAGCCTTCTACAAGCACACTTGTATGTGTTGCATCATATTCCGAAAGTTCATCCTTTTTTGAGTGAGCATTTTGATATATTGCGCGCAAAACATCCTTCTAAAGGCGATAGGGCATTGATGCAGTTGCATAACAAGACGTTTATTAATTGGTTTCATAATCGAGTAATATGCGAAGAACTCAAGGGTGTATCCGAAATTGTTAAGTGGTTAGCTTTTAGTCCGCGTGATGATGTCAACAAATATGAGGGTTACGATGTCAATGGCTTCACATTTTGAACTGAGGGTCAAGACAAGAAGTCATCGTATCTACAGAATAGTGGGGTTTCTATTTTGGCGTCATCTACATTTTACGCGAGTGCGAAGGATCAAGCGCCGGTTGATGCTAAATTGGTATACTATGGGCGGGTACATGAAATATGGGAGCTTGACTACTCTACTTTCAATATTGGTCTTTTCAAATGTAAGTGGGTAGATAATAATCGACGATGCATAAAAAATGACGACCCTTGTGGATTCACTCTTGTAGACTTAGCTCGTTTGCGTGATAGTGAGGAGCCATTCATACTAGCCACACAAGCCAAGCAAGTATTCTACATTGTAGACCCGTCTGATAAAAAATGGTCTATTGTTGTACCGGGAAAAAGAAGCATCCTTGGTATAGGTGATGTTGAGGATAAGGAAGAATATGAAGCTTTTGAAGACTCCCCTCCCTTTATCAATTCAAAATCAGTGGATCAAGATGATGTAGATGATGTAGATGTTGGTTATATGCGTGAGGAATACATTTGAATTAAGTGATTCACAAGGTATGAATTTAAAGCTTTTTAAAGTTTTTTTGGCACTTGGTTTGTTTTGCATGAAACTTTGCACATAACACTATTTGTTATATATTATTGTGTTGAACGTATTAGAATTGTAAATCATAGTCATATTCTTAATATTACTTAGCTTATGTTTTAATATATTTCTATTCATACTCTTTCAGGTATTGATATACAATGCATCTATTCAGAGACGAAATTGTCCCCGAGATTGAGACCTCGGATAATGAGCATCGTAGTTATGACAGCGAAGAGGACCAAATTGTGAGATACGAGCGTATGGCTGAAGACGCTCCACCGATTGACAATGATTTTGAGACTGAAGACGCCCCACCAATGGATGCTCCACTACCACTAAGAAAAGGAAAGGGCGAGGTCCTACGAAAAACCTCAAAGTCACAGAACCCATGCATTTGGAATACAATGCATTGGGTCAACCCTGTGGAAAATGGCGTAGGCAATATGGAAAACAAGTGGGCCTATGTATCCGCAAGATTTCCATATTGCACGCATGGAACGAGGTTCCAGAGGGTTTGAAGAACTCTCTATAGAATGATACTGTGGTAAGCAACTTTACTATTTTTACTCATTTAGTTTCATTTTAAAATTAATTTAATTGACACTAATAAATATAATTTTTTTTGTAGAATCTTTTCCACATCGAGAGCGATGAGGACAAGAAGAATGTGTTTCTTTCAGCTGTTGCTGAAAGATTTAGAGATTTCAAATCCAAGCTAGTAACTGGCTGGATTACGAAGAGGCGTGCCCGTACGACCAAAAAGGTCAAAACGGGAAACGAAGGTGGAGAGCAATCACCTTCGAAGATGCCCTACGAAATATGGGGTCACATATCAAAGAGGGATTGGGAGGCCTTTGTTGCCAAAAGAACAACTCCCATAGAAGTTGTAAGTATTTCATATTATATTATTGTTTTTGATTTGAATTTACTTCTTTTGATTCAGTCATTAAACTAATGCATGACATTCGATTTCTATTGATTAATTAGGAAAAGCGTGGTAAAGCTTCTGATTCTGCAAGCAAAAGGAAGTTTTACCATCGCTTGGGCCAAAAAACGTACGATGAGGTCCGAAAAGAGTGGGTGGATGCGGGTTTATACCCCAATCAAAGTTCATCCACGCCCTCATCTACGACTACCTCCGCATCCGTGAATACTCCTGCTGGAGATCGGGTGCGTGATTGGTATTGCGGGCTTCATTCCCGAGATGCAAGTGGTAAATTTACAATTAATGATCCGGGAACGAAGAAGGTTGCTGAGGCTGTGGTGAGTTTTGAAATTATTAAGTATATTCTTGATTTGATTTGTATTCTTTGGCATTGATTTACTTATACTAATTGCTATATATGTCACTTTTTATTTGAACAGATGGGCTGGAAGGAAAAAGAAGCAACGGGGGAGTTCACCCCAAGAGGCAATGTTGACGCATTGCATATGGTCTTAGGGAAAGACCACAGTGGGCGGGTAGTCGGAAAGGGAGGCGTCCGCGTGGGGTTACAGAAGGCATTCGGCAAAGAATGTGTTGCTACTCAATCCCGAACGACGCTGCGGGATGAAGTAGCAACCCTCCGAGCAGAGATTACGAAGGACGTTCTCACCAAACTGGCCGTCGTGTTGCAGAAGATGGGAGCACCCGTTGTTGACTTGGCAAACCTGATTGTCGAGGATCAGGAAAGTCAACATGGGGATCCTAATGCTTCGGTCGAGCCAACACCTGAGCCCATTACCCCCGTAGCACCCCAGCTCATTACTAATACCCCTGAAGGGGAAAACCCCACACCGGAGAACATAAACTCCGTTGCTCAAAATCCGGAGCCAACTCCGGTGCCAGTGCTACAGGTACATAGTTTTTAAATATATAAGCACTTATTAATTTAAATTGCAATGCGTTTTAATATTTTATTATGATGCTTATTATACTAAACGACACAATTTTCAGGAGGCGACTCCTTGTTCTCTTTTGCTGCCTCAGTTAGGTGTTGCTAGGGATGGCGACTTAACTGAGGTTGCATATGGTGTGGCCCAGCCAAACAAAGAGGGCCAAACAGTGCATTCAATGCCTGTTACAAGTGGCCACATCAGTGTGGCCGTGGAAACTATTGTAAAGGGGTTTGAAGATTTCTCACTCCCGGTTCCAACGCCAGCATGGAGCCTTGAGAAACTATCAGACGCCCTAGGTAGTTTCGTCACATGGCCATATGCTTGGGTCCGATTCACTAACATGGTAAGAATCATTTGTACCTTATTTTTTTTATTTTTTTTAATTGCATGCTCACACTAATTTAATTGTATAAATTGAAATAGCAAAAGAGTCCAAAGGGATCTTGGAGAGAGGTCGATTCCTCAGCAAAGGTGTCGACTGGCTCAAAGTCGATGCCAAGCACTCCAATTTTGACTGATGAGGAGCTAAAAGATCTCTCTCAAGATTGCAAATGGCTGCATTATTGTGCATCTCGCATAAGTGAGGAGGACCCACTCATTCTGAACCTGCTGAAGGAGCAATACTGCTTTTTAGAGAGCCCGTTTGTAATTATTGGTCCTAGTGACATCGGGCAATTTTTGAGAGGAGAGATGCTGAACGTAGCTCTTTTCCATGTCTACATGAGGTGATTTTCATTATCTTACAAGTTAGGCATTGTTGTTTAATTGCTTTAATAACCGAATTACTAACAAAATTTTCTTATTTGTGAGTTTAGTGCGGCTTACGAGGAGCTAAATTCTTGCGAACCTCCAATAAAAATTGGATGGTTTTGTCCAGAGTCGATTTCGAGTAGTAAATGTGTAAATGATCCAGATGACGTCAGAGTATACATTGAGACTGCTTTGATTAATTCCCTTGCATCTAAACACACGTTCATTCTGGCTCCATATGTGGAAGAGTAAGTATTATTTTTGAAATTGAACTTATCTTTTGATTTTTAAAGTCACCTAATCTCTAATTTGTTGATTTTAAATTTGCGTTTGTAGTTTGCATTGGATACTTTTGGTCATATGTCCTTTAACGAACACTGTGCACGTCTTCGACTCATTACAAAAACCTCAAAGCCCGCCTCGCAACACAAAATTCAAAGCGTTGTTGAATGCGTACGTAATATTAATTATTTTACCAATTTGATTTAATTAAGTGTTTTATATATATATATATAAATAGTATTACTTTTCCCATGCGTTTCAGCACAATGAAAAAAGTGCGTGGACAAATGGGATCTACATCCAGAGCCACATTTCCAAAATGGACAGCAATAAAGGTACACAAATTCGATTTTATGCGTTTTTAAGCGTTTTTGTCAATTTCGCGCGTAAAGTAGCTCAAACTTGGTTTGTTATGCACGGAACTTGGCACACAACACTATTTGGTATATATTATTGTGTTTAAGTGGTTAGAATTGAAAATCGTAGTCATATGCTAGAAATTACATGTTAAGTTGCGATTTTATGCGTTTTTAAGCGTTTTTGTCAATTTCGCGCGTAAAGTAGCTCAAACTTAGTTTGTTATGCACGAAACTTGGCACACTACACTATTTGGTATATATTATTGTGTTGAAGTGGATAGAATTGAAAATCATAGTCATATGCTAGAAATTAAGTGTTAAGTTGCGATTTTATGCGTTTTTAAGCGTTTTTGTCAATTTCGCGCGTAAAGTAGCTCAAACTTGGTTTGTTATGCACGAAACTTGGCACACAACACTATTTGGTATATATTATTGTGTTGAAGTGGATAGAATTTAAAATCATAGTCATATGCTAGAAATTAAGTGTTAAGTTGCGATTTTATGCGTTTTTAAGCGTTTTTGTCAATTTCGCGCGTAAAGTAGCTCAAACTTGGTTTGTTATGCACGAAACTTGGCACACAACACTATTTGATATATATTATTGTGTTGAAGTGGATAGAATTGAAAATCATAGTCATATGCTAGAAATTAAGTGTTAAGTTGCGATTTTATGCGTTTTTAAGCGTTTTTGTCAATTTCGCGCGTAAAGTAGCTCAAACTTGGTTTGTTATGCACGAAACTTGGCACACAACACTATTTGGTATATATTATTATGTTGAAGTGGTTAGAATTGAAAATCATTGTCATATGGTATAAATTAGGCGTTAAGTTGCGATTTTATGCGTTTTTAAGCGTTTTTGGCACTTTTGCGCATAAAGTAGCTCAAACTTGGTTTGTTTTGCGCGAAACTTGTCACACAACACTATTTGGTCTATATTATTGCGTTGAAGTGGTTAGAATTGAAAATGATAGTCATATGCTAGAAATTAAGTGTTAAGTTGCGATTTTATGCGTTTTTAAGCGTTTTTGTCAATTTCGCGTAAAGTAGCTCAAACTTGGTTTGTTATGCACGAAACTTGGCACATAACACTATTTGGTATATATTATTGCGTTGAAGTGGTTAGAATTGAAAATCATTGTCATATGGTAGAAATTAGGCGTTAAGTTGCGATTTTATGCGTTTTTAAGCGTTTTTGGCACTTTTGCGCATAAAGTAGCTCAAACTTGGTTTGTTTTGCGCGAAACTTGTCACACAACACTATTTGGTCTATATTATTGCGTTGAAGTGGTTAGAATTGAAAATCATAGTCGTATGCTAGAAATTACGTATTAAGTTGTGATTTTATGCGTTTTTATGCTCCTTTGGCACTAACATCTATTTTCTCTTAGTGCTTTCGACAACCTTCTGGTTCCGTTGATTGCGGCTACTACGCTCTTAAATACATGGACGATGTCTTAAAATCCGTGAAGGAGGTTGGAGTCGAAAACATAGATGCCGTAAGCATTTGTTACGTTCTTAAATTATTATTATTGGTAAAATCTAATGTTTATTAATCTTTTAATTTTATATTATATTATAGGTTTTATACAACATTCCGAGGGAAACATGCCATCTGAGAAGTGGAGAGATGCGCGAATTAAAAGACAAGATTGCCGCGTATCTTGCTAATTTTTGTCCTTGATGAATTGTAATTAGTATTAGATTTTTTAGGACTTTAATGTATATTATATATATATATGTACGTACATATATATATGATCGAGAGTTTATTATTAAAAAAAAAATTATTGGTGATTATTTGTGATTATCATTGGGTTATTATTGGATTAATCATTGTTATTACATTGTACATTATTATTGGATTATTATTAATTAAAAGGAAAAAAGAAAAAAAAAGGGAAATATTTGCTGCGGTTAGCACACAGAACCGCAGCAAATAAGTAGCATTTATAGGCAGACAGAAGAGGCACCGCGCCTCGCGTAGAACTCCGCGGCACGCGGAGTGCACTTATTTGCTCCGGTTTAGTTTGTTGACCGCAGCAAATACTCGTCTTCAATTGCTGCGGTTTATGTATAACCGCAGCAAATAATGCCCTTTTTTGCCGCGGTTTTTAACCGCAGCATTTAAATTAGGTCATTTGCTGCTATCACTATTGCTTGGGGCCAAAACCGCAGCAAATAATGGCAAAAAAACCGCAGCAAATAAGGTTTTTTCCACTAGTGTTTCTTTATGATTTCACAATTGAAATCTACAATTTGAAATGAATTTATTATTTCCAAACACAACTTTAGGAAATCACCATCGATAATTTTATTCTTCTCCGCAATTTCTTGAAGTTGTAAAACAAACTCTAGGCCCCAAACAACATCCCCAACCGATGGACGTTCGCTACCTTGATTGCGTACGCAATAAGCTCGGGAATAATCTCACCGAATTTGCTTAGACAATGACATGCAATTTGGCCTTTTAAATTCGGGTCTATGATAATATTTTTATAATTTTTATATGTACGTAGTTTAAGATATTAATAATGGCAAATCCTAATATTAAGAGGCGAACGTGTGTCTCAATTGAAGAACTCATTTGCAATGGGTGTTTGAAACTTCTCAAAATATTGATTATAACTTAATTATCTCCAACCGTAAAAGGTATTGCATTCCAATCTTTAAGCATGGAACATGCCATTACAAGGCTTCTTCTCTAAGAAAAATGCATTTATAGAAATAAAAAATAGAATAAAAGTCTTTTTTTATTTATGTCGATTTTATCGTAAGACGGTTTTAAATTATGCTAAATAGTCTTACTAAATTAGTTAAAACATTCATTATAGTACTCAAAATACTCACTTTAGTTGTTTAATACTTTAACACATCATTTTTATGCTAAAACTAACATTTTGAATATTATAGCACTCATTTTTGTTCTTTAAAAGAGTCAGTCCGTTTGGTAGATGGTAATAAATGGTAGTAGTGGAAATAAAAACTAGTGTAATTTTGATTGAAAAATCTCTTTGCTACCTTGATGGCGATGCTTGTCCAACTTCAATTATCTGATTTTCTTCATACAATTCATTCCAATGCATTATCATTGGGAGAGGTAGTATTAGGTGGTAATGAAAATTTGTAAACAAAAATATTTTTTTGTGATCAAAGTTTCATCACCATGGGAATGACATGGAAATTGAGATGAAATAAAACACTATAAATCATTTCCATTATCACTATTTAGTATCATTAACGAAACAGATCGTTAATACCATATGATCGTGAGACAGTTTCATACTTGCTCTTGTAGCTTGGAGGAGAGTGGCATTACTACTGAGTGGGCTTTATATCATGGCAAAAACTTGGGAGATACCGCCTCAATATGAGGCGGTACAATTGGGCCGGCCCAAAAGCTAAAAATTAAAAAAAATGAAAATGGCGCAAAACCCCAAAATTAGAAAATAAATTTAATTTTGACTTTAAAGATATCAATTCTGACATTTAAGTGATTAATTTCAACTTAAAGTAAACCTTAAATAAATCAATTAAAATAAAAATATTCAATTTTTACCTAAAAGTGATCAATTTTGACATTAAAGTAATCAATTTCTACTTACAAGTTTATAACCTTAAATGGACAAGTTTATAATCAATTAAAATTATTTGTTTCATTTATTTTTCTTTTATTTTCTTTGCTAGTTTTGTGCTTCAATGTCGTTCATATAGAGGGCGAATGCTCCAATGACATCAATGAATCTATGAATAAGAGACCAGTCTACCGCACCAAAATTCAAGCTGGTAATTGCTTGTGCCAGATTACAAATGTGAAATGCATTCCTTTCGTTAAATGTTCCCGTTCTATTTCTTTCTAGCTATAAATAGTAGATTAAATTCATATGTCAATGCTTTCTTCAAAATTATGTTTCTATTTTTGTAATTTTTTTTTCATCGGGGTAGTGGGAGAATCCTTATAGTTGTCAAATTAAATACTTTGAAATACTCGCATTCGATTGTGACATGTTGTGTAGAAAAATGTTATTATTAGTAGCAAGTATAATAGAACGGAGAAAGTATATTATTAATCATACATGGATGAAATGTTTTTAATGGTTGTATGTCAAATTAATGTAAAGTGCTTGATTGAATTTAATTATACTCTAGCTCTTTGAATTTTGATTAAAGAATTTATTTGATAAATGATTACTGGTTGGAACTGTTATTAGTCAGAATTAATTATTGATATACTAACTATTATACATTTAAGTCAGTCGTTTTAGTTAGTTATTTGGAAATTTGTATCATATTAGTATTATTATATCAATTGGGTCTAAAAGTTAAATATTATTAAGTAATGCCTTTGGTTAACCAAAATAAAAAGATTTTTTTTTTATTTGAAAAACTATCATTAATTAGCCTCAACATTGAACCAAAGTCGAACCAATTTCTTTGAAATTTCAACGAGAATATTTAATGCAAAATTTGAGGATGGATGGAGTAATTTAATTGCGTAGATATTAATGGTGTGAGCGTGTGACATTTCAAAATGAAGGGGAGTAATGGCAACTGATCAGCCCAAATCAAAATGATTGCTGGTGAAAAATTAGTATATAACTTCTATTTTAGATGAGTCATTAAAGACTTAAAAGAGTGTAATTTTATTATTTTGAAAATTAATTTTCCTAATAATAAATTTATAATCTTCATATTAAGTATATTTTGATCACTAAAGTTAACATACCTTACCTTATCAAAAGAGGTAAAAAAAATTACAGTCTACACAACCTTCAACTCAAGAAAACCCACAAATGAACTAAAAAGACTAGCAAGACAAAGAAGAAAAAACAAACAAGCTAAGACTAGTAATAGCTTGTATGCATAAGCAAGAGAGATACAAACACAATCATAAAGGCAAGACTATGAGCCAAAGGTAATTATTGATGCTCACGGACACCAAAACCACGTCTCCAACTAATTTTAATTTATCTTTAGTCAAGTTCTTAGAAAGATACAACTCATTCATGTCATTTTTAATTTGCTCTTCTCACGTTTTCTTAGGCCTATCATGACTTTACTTCTATCAACTGTGATGTTTTGCATGTCGACGGTCTTCCTTCTTACATTCCAAAACCATTTCAATCTACTTTTACGCATTTCTGCAGAGATGGGTGAAGCCTCTAGTCTTTCTCTCAAAACACAGTTCTTAATCTTATCTATGTTGGTCTGTCAAAACATCCAACTTAACATTCACGTCTCTCCTACTGTCATCTTACGCGCTGCAAGTGATTTTTTCGTTGGACATTTAGAAAAAAGTTTCTGGTAAATAACTTAAGTCATAACCCAAAAGCTACTATGGGTAATATTTTTGATGGTTTTTGGAATTATGACTCAATTATTTTTCTAATAAGCAACCAAATGCCAACAACTATTTTTATACAAACCATCTTTATTACTGTTGAGTCAAGCCCAATTTCAATGACCTTGGTGATAGGTTTGATCACTTGATTGCTCATGCCTTATCTTGCACTCTTGAGAGTGAAGATGTAAGGAACATGAGCTATGTAGGATTGAGATTTGGATCACTTGATGAAGTGATCAAGGTGAATGATTTGGGGTGTCTTAATGAAGACAATGCACGAAGATTGAAGGGCTTTGAAGACAGCTCGAGTGGTCGAGCATGTTTGGCTCGGTCGAGCCTTAATGCAGCAGGGCTCCAGTAGCCTCAGAGAAAGTGCTCGATCGGTTGAGCCTAGGGCGCTCGATCGAGCAAAATGGCAGCAAACAAAACAGAAGCTTTCTGTTTTATGTGTGGGATTTTGTGGGCTTTTAAGCCTTTTGTCCTAAGTTATTCTAATATGTTTTATGACTATATAAGGAGTCTTAGAACATCATTAGGGAATTGAGAGAGGCATATACAAGATTGAAAGCTAGGGTTCACACCATAAGAGTTCTTCATCCTTGTGTTATGCATGTTTGTGTGAGATTGAGTTAAAGGTTCAATCTTTGCTTTGAGAGGCTGCTCTTAAAGCTTGAAAAGGTGAGTCATTAATGTATTGTTGATTATATTAATGATAAGCTACTTATTTTGAGGTGGAGGTATCCATAGATACCTCATACATCTTGTGTTTTGCTTCTTCCATTATTCTGCTCTGTTTTGGTTGTTTATCTTTGCATTTCTTTTATTATTGTTTCTTCACCATTGCAATAGCTCATTCACAACAATTACAGTTGGCTGGCCTAAACTTTTGGCTTTGAGAAGTAGCAAATAAGTCAATTCTTTGAGCTAATCAAACTAACTAATAGCTTCAACCTCCAACCAATTGCCATTCATCAAACAAACCTCTATACACAGGTCCAACTCTTTTACAAGAGCACCATACACGACGACATAACGGCCCACAATTTTTGGGACCTAAAATTATTTTTTATTTTCATATGTTTAATTATATGTTAAAAAAATTATAATAATTTGCCGAAAATAAAATACTGACAAGTCATCATATAATCAATGGAAATAATATCCTCTAATTAATGATCATCCATTACTTTGTTAATTTAATTTATTATATTTTCTTGGTCAATTATTAAGGTATCTAAATAATGAAATTGTTAATTTAATTTGTTGAATCTTCTTGTTTAATTAATTAAGTTAGTTTCACAAGTTAAATAATGCTTTAGCAAAATGAAAAAATGATAGTTCATTAATTAATTGTATATTAAAACTTTGGACATACATATTCATATGTTAATGTCCTTGTCTATTGACTATTCAATAATTGAGCTTTACTTTCATGCCATTCTTGACTTGTTCTACATAACACTGACGTCTTATGCAACTTGTGAGTGGTCACTGCTTTATTTTTTTATTTCTCTGATAAGTAGTAAATTCTGTGTTTGAAAGTAATATTTGATTTTTTATACAATTTAATTTATTAATTTAATTTTTAATATTTTTAATTATTTATAATGAAAAATTATAAAAAATTAATATTAATAATTTTTGTATTGATACGAATCAAATAAAAACACGTCTGATTATGCTTTAACTTAATAATTAAAACAAATTAAAAATTAATAGTAATAAATAAATAGTGTAATTTTCTAATTGCAAGAAATTTGAAAGAATAGAGAAAGTACCAAATTTATTCATGTTAAACCAACATTATATTTAATCAAAGAAAAAAACAAGTAAATTGATATTTTACAGAGAAATAAGAGAGAAATAGTTAAATATTTAGATAGAGAAAACATGTTTGATCTGTCCACTATCTCTTCCTCTCGGATTCCGAATTTGGGCGGTATATGGGCTAATGACCATAGCCTTAAGCCCATAACCATTTCGATAAAAATTTAAAAAAACTATGTGATAACTGCAGGCTCCAGTCTCCAGTCTCCTGAGAGATTGTCTTTCAAATCTAGTTCATTAAAGTTTAATGTTACTCTTACTATATTTTTCTTTATGGGCTGATCCAATCAGAGATATTCTCTTAAAGAAAACATTTCTCACTCACAAGAAATTATAATGTTATAATATTACAAAAAAAAATAAAAATTAAACAAGTTAATTGACCAAACCAAAAGAGAAAATGACAAATTTAGTTGGAATAATAACTTTCAAGTGCTCAAATTGATATTTGTATTCAATTTGTCATGTAGAAGTAGAAGATAAAGTAAACGGTCAACATACATATTAGTGTTATACAAAATTATTACTCTGAAAATAATGCAACTCAAAAATCACATTTTTGAATTTAAATTGATTAGATAGAAATACTATTATTCAATTAATTTTCTCTCCAATCTCCAATAATGTTCGTTCACCCTCAAATGCTCCTTACACTTCTTTCCTTCCTCTTCATCACAACACTAACATTTTCCATTACAACCCCATATAAACCACCCGACCACCTCCTCATCAACTTTGGCCTACCAAAAAATTCTCCACAACCTATCGATAACCACGGTATATGGCAGAGCGATCAAGACTTCATCCTCACTTCGCTATCTGCCACCAGTAACTCCACTGCTTTTGCAGTGGAGGCTACAACTCCCAATAATATGGCCCGAATATTTCGGGCCACGACAACATATTCCATACCTGTTACCACGTGGGGCCCAAAACTAGTCCGCCTCTACTTTCCACCCCTACCCATATCCTACGACATCATAGACACCAAATCATCTTTTCTTTCGCTCACAATTAATGGGTTTAATATTTTGCGCAACTTTAGCGCGTACGCTGTTATGTCCCACGCTAATGCATACACCAACACCACCGCGCCGGTAACAGACGGTCTTGTAAGAGAGATTTACATCTCTTTAGACGAACGAGACGGGCAAAGGGCTATAAACCTAACTTTCTCACCAAGTAACCCGGATGGGTTCGGGTTCATAAACGGGTTGGAGATTATATCTGTTCCCGATGGGTTGTACTTTAACCGTTCCGGATCCAATATGGTTCCATATCTTACGGGTGGGTTTCAAGATTATTTGAATAACCCGTTTAATTTTTCGGATTCAATAGCTATGGAAAATATTATCCGGCTGAACGTTGGTGGGTCGATCGTGGAACCGAGTAATGATTCCGGACTTAGCCGGACTTGGTTCGGTAGAGACGATGACTACATGATGTAAGTTCAACAATATTTTTCAAATTTCCTGAATTTAATTTTAGACAATTGTCTTCTAATTTTCTTTGTTTCACTGATAAACTTAAACTATGTGGTGGATAGATAATTTTGGGTCAACAGGAAATATAATTTCTTTTGAATTCCCAAAAAGCATAGGAAGTAATTAATTTATTAGTTTCAAGTAAAAAATAAATAGTATTTTTTTCTTACAAAGTTATCAATTACTTTCTTCGTTTCTTATCAAGTTTCCATAAGGAATGTAAATGAAAACAAGAAAAATATAATATTTTAGATAATGAATTTATTATTTTATTAAATAATAAATTTAATTTAATGAAAAAAATTAGCACCATATATAATTATTAAAAAATTGAAATAAAGTCATTAAAAAAATTATAAGGACTATAACTAATAAAAAATATTTTTATAAACTTAAGGAGAAATATGTAAGGATCATAAGAAATATACAAATGTTAAAATGAAGTTAGTGACTAGAAAATATGTGAGAATTATATGGATTGTTATTAAAATATTAAAATATGATTAAAAAGGTTATTTTTATTCGAAATATATGATATAAAAATAAAAAGTTCTCTAAGTAACGATAAAAATGCAATCTTCATAGCTCTATACTTATGTGATAATTTCCATTTTCAGTATTCAACCAAAAAAAAAGAAAAAAACAATTTCTAAGAATTTTTTTAAGTTATTAATTTTTTAAGAAATTAAAACTTTTATAGGAATTTAAGTATTTATTTGTTGACCAAACAAGCTCTTGGTAAATATAATTGACCAATATGTCGATTGTAGCAGTGACATCTTTGACTTGTGTGCAGAGTTTGAATGTGTTTACCACATCACACACTAATATGTATATATACTTGTTTCTCCCCGTGTTTGCTAAGCTCAATGCGTTTATAAGATCGAGTTAAACATAATTAAAAATATAATAATATGATATTATATTGATATGCGTGGAGAGACGAATAAAATAAGATTTCAAATGGTTATATATTTTTCTCATATAATAATCGCAATATGTAAGATACTATAGAATAAAGAACAATGTAAAATTATTCTATAAAGCATAAAAAAAACGGAGGAAATATGCAATATAGAAGTATAATCACGTCTCTTCTCACTATAGGCTACAAGTGTGCATCATGCAATACAAGTCTTCCGTATATTTGAAGTATATAATCCCACTTTAAACGTTAGATGAATGAGATTCTAATCCTTAACATGACCTTTTGAAATCATATCAAGTACTCATATATATATATATATATATATATATATATATATATATATATATATATATATATATATATATATATATATATATATATATATATATATATATATATATATATATATACATATATATATATATATACATATATATATACATATACACATATATATATACATATACACATATATATATACATATACACATATATATATACATATACACATATATATTTATATATATACATATATATATATATATACATATATATATATATATATATAAATATATATATATATATATATATATATATATATATATATATATATATATATATATATATAAATATATATATATATATATATATATATATATATATATATATATATTTATTTTTATTGATTATATTGAGCTGTACCTTAGCTTGTGTTGAACACATATAACTTTGCTATTGTATTTGGTTTTATTGGTCTCTTTCTTTGCAGTGCTCTTTTTATTTGAGCGTCGCTTTGACTGTATCCCTCTTGCCCTGTCTTCAGATGGGGTGTAGGTATGATTTATCAGTCACGAACCCACAAATCCAGTCCTAAGCGGAATCTATCGTATATGATGGTAAATTGATTAATTTTATTTTTATGTTGTACATGATCAGTAATGGTCTAAACTACACAAAGATCTACGACGATGCCACAATCAATTATACAGTTGCAACACCATCGTATACGGCGCCGGAATTAGTGTACTTGACAATGAGGTCGATGGGACCATATGATGGAAAATTGAAGAAAAACCAAAATTTGACATGGTTATTCGAGGTCGATGTTGGATTTAATTATCTTGTGAGGCTCCATTTTTGCGAGTTAGATTCCAAAATCAACAACACTGGCCAAAGACTTTTCCACGTTAGTATCAACAATTAAATAGGTGCATATGATATTGATGTTTTTGCGCTAACTGGTGGCATTTTCATTCCAATGTATCGAGATTTCGTTACGCTCTTTGAAGGTAGTGGTACCAACAAAGCTAGTGTCGAAACCAGAGGTCTTCTTTCAGTGACACTTACTCCCGACCCTACCGCAACGTAAGTTAATCATTGTTTTTTATGGGTAAGAAATCGAGAATCCGGCCCCTGCATGAGGAGGCTAGGAGTCAAGCATTGATTTTCCCCTGGGTTAAAAATTGAACGCCTATCACAAGAATGAATGGAAAGACTTTCTACAATACATTTGCATATATTTTAACCAAGTCAAACTCGCCGTGTGTTTTTTTAATCTTTTTTCCCAAAAACTTACATTTTAGCCAATATGGGTTTAAAATCGCTATTTAAGATAGCAATTTTACGTGAAGTTTACTTTTCCAACTGTTTTTACCTGAAGCCCATTTCTCTATTTTTTTAAAAATAAATTTTTTTTTTAGTTTGTTTATTTTTCTTGCCACATTTTATTTTATGGAAGTGGTCTAACCACAGAAAATTTTGTCATATACAAATTTTTCCTTACTTTAAATTTAATCCAGATTTATGCAATATAAATGACTTTACAATTTCTTAGTCTTTGTATTATATATGATTCATTATTGCAATTTCAAAAGAGCATATAGAGTAATTATTTGTTTGATGGCAAGAATATTTTCCTTCTAAAAATACTTTATTTAATGACTTTTTCAAATTTGCATTGAAGTTGAAACTTTTGTCTTGTTTTTCTAGATATGACGATCTCTTGCTCAATGGATTGGAGATTTTCAAGTTGAACTCTTCAAATGGTTCTCTTGCCGCACCAAATCCTAATATCCCTATGAATTTAACATCTTTACAAGGTAATAATCGATCGTCAAATAGTTCTCATCATTTAATACTGATTATCGGAGGAATCCTTGGTGCTATTCTAGTAGTCGCACTCATATCATCAATATATTTCATAATCATTTTCCGAAGAAAAAAGGAGAAACAAAAATTCATGAAAACAATGAGCAAAGATGATACTAGCAAGCTTAAGTGGATTTCGCCGTTGGATGATTCTGGATCTAATGCAACTAGCGCTAGTGTGATTTCTTCTCTGCCGTCCGATCTTTGTCGACGTTTCTCATTTGCGCAAGTTAGGGTTGCTACGAACGATTTCGACGACGATTTGATCATAGGAACCGGTGGGTTCGGTAAAGTTTACAAGGGTTCAATAGATGATGGAGCCACTATTGTGGCCATAAAACGTCTTACGACAACATCGAAGCAAGGCGCTCGCGAGTTTGAAACAGAAATCGAGATGCTATCGAGACTACGTCACGTACATTTGGTGTCCTTAATCGGATATTGTGACGAACACGGTGAAATGATCATAGTTTACGAGTATATGCCACGTGGCACTCTTCGAGATCACTTGTTGTACAAGAATCCCGAGAGAAGCGAGAACCATACACCATTATCGTGGAAGCAACGACTTATGATTTGTCTTGGATCAGCTCGCGGTTTGCACTATCTTCACGCGGGTGCTAAACAATTGATTATTCATCGAGATGTCAAGTCTACGAATATTCTTCTTGATGATAAGTGGACGGCCAAAGTCTCAGACTTTGGCCTTTCAAAGGTAGGACCCACTCCTGGTGATATGGGTCCTACCCATGTTAGTACCGCTGTTAAAGGTAGTGTTGGATATTTAGATCCAGAGTACTATCGACGTCAACAATTGACAGAGAAATCAGATGTATACTCCTTCGGAGTTTTGTTGTTCGAGGTTTTATGTGCTCGATTTGCGATGAACCCTAATCTACCCAAGCAACAAGTGAACTTAGCCGTGTGGGCTCGTTATAACTACAAAAATAAAACCCTCCACACAATTGTCGATCCAAATCTAACAGGGCAAATTGCACCCGAATGTCTAAGAAAATTTGGAGAAGTGGCAGAAATGTGTATACGAGAACATGGAAGTGATCGTCCTTCGATGGGGGACGTAGTTTGGGGCCTTGAATTTGCCTTACAACTACAAGAAACCGCGGAGAAAATTATGCAAAACAATTTAAGTGATGATCCTCAAGGAGAAATTTCAGATTCTACGATAAGTTTTAAACTTGATGGGGCAAATGCATTAGGTTCAATGTATATTGAGAATGAATCGACCACATTAAATGATGATTTTTCTGATACTAAGATGGTTGATATGGGCACAAAAAAGTTATTGGATAGTAGAACTACTACATTTAATTCATCGGAATCACCCATAATTGATATGAAGTCTGGTTCGGTTTTTTCTGAGATTATCGACCCAAAAGCCAGATGACTCGTACAAATTGTTGTATGAGACGATTTCTCTATAAAATGTGTTTCATACGACATGAGAATATAAGATTTTTATTTCTCTTACAAGAGTATCTAAAAGAAATAAGAAAATATATTTTTTTGTAAATTTTTTTTTGAGGATAATAAATATAACTGTTAATTTGTTAATTAGTATTATATTTTGAATATTTCAAGGTACGGTTGTGTTTTTAATATGAATAATTATATCATAAAAATATAAGATGCATAAGTGCCGTGTTAGTCCATTTCATTTCTTAGTTATTTTTTTAAGAAAATCTAATAATTTATTGATAAAAATATCATACGACATCTACAACAGAGTAACAATCGATCAAATACATAACAATTTTAATCAAACAAAATTTTACTCTCTCCTAGTCTTCCTACTTGTCCCAATTACTTTTTAGTTACTACTCACTAATCACTCTTAATTTGTATTTTATTTTTAATCTATAACGTAAAATATAGTCAAGCGGGATTTTATTTCATTCGTCTCAATACAATGATTATTAATATCAAGTTTTGATAATTTTTAATATGCACAATTAAAGATATTAAAGGTTAAAATGTTGCCTCGACAAGTGTAGAAAAGGTAAATGGGACAAGTAGGCTGAATATGAGGGAGTATATAAAAAAAGTCATGATCATTATAAAGGAGATCCGTCATGATCATTATAAAGGAGATCCAATACTAAAGTCCTCCCTCTATCATGATCATTATAAGGTTGATAGTAGCCCCAAAAATTTAAATGAAGGTTAGAATTTTTTGAGAGAAAAAAAAAATAGAGACGAGAGCAAGATTAGCAATTTATAAAAGTCTAGTTTTTTTCTACTTTGCCACATACATACATAACAAAATTCTTTTTTACTCTTCTCAAATGGAATTATAAAATTTTATGTCAAATTTTAATTAATAATTCTCATTAATTTATATAAAAAAACATATTCATATGTGAATATTGATAAATTCGTCTCGATATATATTTTTTAAATATTATTTATTATAACTTTTAAAAATTTACAATAAAAATTATTTAACTTTTATATTTACATTAAAATCTAAAAACAAAAATTACAAGAATAAAAGAAAATGTAGCGATAAAAGTAAGAATACTTTTGGGAGAGACTTGTATACTAAGTAGACAAATTGGACCAAGTCAATTGGTGAGTGGCAAAATGAGACTTGAGACTTGAGACTTGAGAGTCAAGATCAACCCTTAAAGTTGGGCAACTGTTTCTTTATTTTAGATTATAATTTATTGGGGCCTTCAAGTAAAATAAGAACAAATTTCATAAAGTTGTTGAATTTTCTTCTATGCTAAAAACCATTTTGATAAATTGATTGATCATAGCTTTTGTTTTTTATTGGAAGATGGCAAATAAGGAGTCCGACCTGCCTAGGCTATGAACTAATTTATTTAAATAAAAATCTATTTGTTTTGAATTGTTTGAAGTATTATAACCTTTTTTATTCTAATGTAATAATACCTCATATGGTTTTTCACATTTTTTATACATCATTTTAATTTTTAATGTGTCGAAAAGTGTTTGTTAAAAATTATAAAAAGTTAATGATAATAAAATATACATTGAGACGAATCAAACAAGATCACATACACTTCTTTGGCCTACCTCTTCATCACAACACTAACATTTTCCATTACAACCCCATATAAACCACCCGACCACCTCCTCATCAACTTTGGCCTACCAAAAAATTCTCCACAACCTATCGATAACCACGGTATATGGCAGAGCGATCAAGACTTCATCCTCACTTCGCTATCTGCCACCAGTAACTCCACTGCTTTTGCAGTGGAGGCTACAACTCCCAATAATATGGCCCGAATATTTCGGGCCACGACAACATATTCCATACCTGTTACCACGTGGGGCCCAAAACTAGTCCGCCTCTACTTTCCACCCCTACCCATATCCTACGACATCATAGACACCAAATCATCTTTTCTTTCGCTCACAATTAATGGGTTTAATATTTTGCGCAACTTTAGCGCGTACGCTGTTATGTCCCACGCTAATGCATACACCAACACCACCGCGCCGGTAACAGACGGTCTTGTAAGAGAGATTTACATCTCTTTAGACGAACGAGACGGGCAAAGGGCTATAAACCTAACTTTCTCACCAAGTAACCCGGATGGGTTCGGGTTCATAAACGGGTTGGAGATTATATCTGTTCCCGATGGGTTGTACTTTAACCGTTCCGGATCCAATATGGTTCCATATCTTACGGGTGGGTTTCAAGATTATTTGAATAACCCGTTTAATTTTTCGGATTCAATAGCTATGGAAAATATTATCCGGCTGAACGTTGGTGGGTCGATCGTGGAACCGAGTAATGATTCCGGACTTAGCCGGACTTGGTTCGGTAGAGACGATGACTACATGATGTAAGTTCAACAATATTTTTCAAATTTCCTGAATTTAATTTTAGACAATTGTCTTCTAATTTTCTTTGTTTCACTGATAAACTTAAACTATGTGGTGGATAGATAATTTTGGGTCAACAGGAAATATAATTTCTTTTGAATTCCCAAAAAGCATAGGAAGTAATTAATTTATTAGTTTCAAGTAAAAAATAAATAGTATTTTTTTCTTACAAAGTTATCAATTACTTTCTTCGTTTCTTATCAAGTTTCCATAAGGAATGTAAATGAAAACAAGAAAAATATAATATTTTAGATAATGAATTTATTATTTTATTAAATAATAAATTTAATTTAATGAAAAAAAGTAGGCACCATATATAATTATTAAAAAATTGAAATAAAGTCATTAAAAAAATTATAAGGACTATAACTAATAAAAAATATTTTTATAAACTTAAGGAGAAATATGTAAGGATCATAAGAAATATACAAATGTTAAAATGAAGTTAGTGACTAGAAAATATGTGAGAATTATATGGATTGTTATTAAAATATTAAAATATGATTAAAAAGGTTATTTTTATTCGAAATATATGATATAAAAATAAAAAGTTCTCTAAGTAACGATAAAAATGCAATCTTCATAGCTCTATACTTATGTGATAATTTCCATTTTCAGTATTCAACCAAAAAAAAAGAAAAAAACAATTTCTAAGAATTTTTTTAAGTTATTAATTTTTTAAGAAATTAAAACTTTTATAGGAATTTAAGTATTTATTTGTTGACCAAACAAGCTCTTGGTAAATATAATTGACCAATATGTCGATTGTAGCAGTGACATCTTTGACTTGTGTGCAGAGTTTGAATGTGTTTACCACATCACACACTAATATGTATATATACTTGTTTCTCCCCGTGTTTGCTAAGCTCAATGCGTTTATAAGATCGAGTTAAACATAATTAAAAATATAATAATATGATATTATATTGATATGCGTGGAGAGACGAATAAAATAAGATTTCAAATGGTTATATATTTTTCTCATATAATAATCGCAATATGTAAGATACTATAGAATAAAGAACAATGTAAAATTATTCTATAAAGCATAAAAAAAACGGAGGAAATATGCAATATAGAAGTATAATCACGTCTCTTCTCACTATAGGCTACAAGTGTGCATCATGCAATACAAGTCTTCCGTATATTTGAAGTATATAATCCCACTTTAAACGTTAGATGAATGAGATTCTAATCCTTAACATGACCTTTTGAAATCATATCAAGTACTCATATATATATATATATATATATATATATATATATATATATATATATATATATATATATATATATATATATATATATATATATATATATATATACATATACACATATATATATACATATACACATATATATATACATATACACATATATATATACATATACACATATATATTTATATATATACATATATATATATATATACATATATATATATATATACATATATATATATATATATATATATATATATATATATATATATATATATATATATATATATAAATATATATATATATATATATATATATAAATATATATATATATATATATATATATATTTATTTTTATTGATTATATTGAGCTGTACCTTAGCTTGTGTTGAACACATATAACTTTGCTATTGTATTTGGTTTTATTGGTCTCTTTCTTTGCAGTGCTCTTTTTATTTGAGCGTCGCTTTGACTGTATCCCTCTTGCCCTGTCTTCAGATGGGGTGTAGGTATGATTTATCAGTCACGAACCCACAAATCCAGTCCTAAGCGGAATCTATCGTATATGATGGTAAATTGATTAATTTTATTTTTATGTTGTACATGATCAGTAATGGTCTAAACTACACAAAGATCTACGACGATGCCACAATCAATTATACAGTTGCAACACCATCGTATACGGCGCCGGAATTAGTGTACTTGACAATGAGGTCGATGGGACCATATGATGGAAAATTGAAGAAAAACCAAAATTTGACATGGTTATTCGAGGTCGATGTTGGATTTAATTATCTTGTGAGGCTCCATTTTTGCGAGTTAGATTCCAAAATCAACAACACTGGCCAAAGACTTTTCCACGTTAGTATCAACAATTAAATAGGTGCATATGATATTGATGTTTTTGCGCTAACTGGTGGCATTTTCATTCCAATGTATCGAGATTTCGTTACGCTCTTTGAAGGTAGTGGTACCAACAAAGCTAGTGTCGAAACCAGAGGTCTTCTTTCAGTGACACTTACTCCCGACCCTACCGCAACGTAAGTTAATCATTGTTTTTTATGGGTAAGAAATCGAGAATCCGGCCCCTGCATGAGGAGGCTAGGAGTCAAGCATTGATTTTCCCCTGGGTTAAAAATTGAACGCCTATCACAAGAATGAATGGAAAGACTTTCTACAATACATTTGCATATATTTTAACCAAGTCAAACTCGCCGTGTGTTTTTTTAATCTTTTTTCCCAAAAACTTACATTTTAGCCAATATGGGTTTAAAATCGCTATTTAAGATAGCAATTTTACGTGAAGTTTACTTTTCCAACTGTTTTTACCTGAAGCCCATTTCTCTATTTTTTTAAAAATAAATTTTTTTTTTAGTTTGTTTATTTTTCTTGCCACATTTTATTTTATGGAAGTGGTCTAACCACAGAAAATTTTGTCATATACAAATTTTTCCTTACTTTAAATTTAATCCAGATTTATGCAATATAAATGACTTTACAATTTCTTAGTCTTTGTATTATATATGATTCATTATTGCAATTTCAAAAGAGCATATAGAGTAATTATTTGTTTGATGGCAAGAATATTTTCCTTCTAAAAATACTTTATTTAATGACTTTTTCAAATTTGCATTGAAGTTGAAACTTTTGTCTTGTTTTTCTAGATATGACGATCTCTTGCTCAATGGATTGGAGATTTTCAAGTTGAACTCTTCAAATGGTTCTCTTGCCGCACCAAATCCTAATATCCCTATGAATTTAACATCTTTACAAGGTAATAATCGATCGTCAAATAGTTCTCATCATTTAATACTGATTATCGGAGGAATCCTTGGTGCTATTCTAGTAGTCGCACTCATATCATCAATATATTTCATAATCATTTTCCGAAGAAAAAAGGAGAAACAAAAATTCATGAAAACAATGAGCAAAGATGATACTAGCAAGCTTAAGTGGATTTCGCCGTTGGATGATTCTGGATCTAATGCAACTAGCGCTAGTGTGATTTCTTCTCTGCCGTCCGATCTTTGTCGACGTTTCTCATTTGCGCAAGTTAGGGTTGCTACGAACGATTTCGACGACGATTTGATCATAGGAACCGGTGGGTTCGGTAAAGTTTACAAGGGTTCAATAGATGATGGAGCCACTATTGTGGCCATAAAACGTCTTACGACAACATCGAAGCAAGGCGCTCGCGAGTTTGAAACAGAAATCGAGATGCTATCGAGACTACGTCACGTACATTTGGTGTCCTTAATCGGATATTGTGACGAACACGGTGAAATGATCATAGTTTACGAGTATATGCCACGTGGCACTCTTCGAGATCACTTGTTGTACAAGAATCCCGAGAGAAGCGAGAACCATACACCATTATCGTGGAAGCAACGACTTATGATTTGTCTTGGATCAGCTCGCGGTTTGCACTATCTTCACGCGGGTGCTAAACAATTGATTATTCATCGAGATGTCAAGTCTACGAATATTCTTCTTGATGATAAGTGGACGGCCAAAGTCTCAGACTTTGGCCTTTCAAAGGTAGGACCCACTCCTGGTGATATGGGTCCTACCCATGTTAGTACCGCTGTTAAAGGTAGTGTTGGATATTTAGATCCAGAGTACTATCGACGTCAACAATTGACAGAGAAATCAGATGTATACTCCTTCGGAGTTTTGTTGTTCGAGGTTTTATGTGCTCGATTTGCGATGAACCCTAATCTACCCAAGCAACAAGTGAACTTAGCCGTGTGGGCTCGTTATAACTACAAAAATAAAACCCTCCACACAATTGTCGATCCAAATCTAACAGGGCAAATTGCACCCGAATGTCTAAGAAAATTTGGAGAAGTGGCAGAAATGTGTATACGAGAACATGGAAGTGATCGTCCTTCGATGGGGGACGTAGTTTGGGGCCTTGAATTTGCCTTACAACTACAAGAAACCGCGGAGAAAATTATGCAAAACAATTTAAGTGATGATCCTCAAGGAGAAATTTCAGATTCTACGATAAGTTTTAAACTTGATGGGGCAAATGCATTAGGTTCAATGTATATTGAGAATGAATCGACCACATTAAATGATGATTTTTCTGATACTAAGATGGTTGATATGGGCACAAAAAAGTTATTGGATAGTAGAACTACTACATTTAATTCATCGGAATCACCCATAATTGATATGAAGTCTGGTTCGGTTTTTTCTGAGATTATCGACCCAAAAGCCAGATGACTCGTACAAATTGTTGTATGAGACGATTTCTCTATAAAATGTGTTTCATACGACATGAGAATATAAGATTTTTATTTCTCTTACAAGAGTATCTAAAAGAAATAAGAAAATATATTTTTTTGTAAATTTTTTTTTGAGGATAATAAATATAACTGTTAATTTGTTAATTAGTATTATATTTTGAATATTTCAAGGTACGGTTGTGTTTTTAATATGAATAATTATATCATAAAAATATAAGATGCATAAGTGCCGTGTTAGTCCATTTCATTTCTTAGTTATTTTTTTAAGAAAATCTAATAATTTATTGATAAAAATATCATACGACATCTACAACAGAGTAACAATCGATCAAATACATAACAATTTTAATCAAACAAAATTTTACTCTCTCCTAGTCTTCCTACTTGTCCCAATTACTTTTTAGTTACTACTCACTAATCACTCTTAATTTGTATTTTATTTTTAATCTATAACGTAAAATATAGTCAAGCGGGATTTTATTTCATTCGTCTCAATACAATGATTATTAATATCAAGTTTTGATAATTTTTAATATGCACAATTAAAGATATTAAAGGTTAAAATGTTGCCTCGACAAGTGTAGAAAAGGTAAATGGGACAAGTAGGCTGAATATGAGGGAGTATATAAAAAAAGTCATGATCATTATAAAGGAGATCCGTCATGATCATTATAAAGGAGATCCAATACTAAAGTCCTCCCTCTATCATGATCATTATAAGGTTGATAGTAGCCCCAAAAATTTAAATGAAGGTTAGAATTGTTTGAGAGAAAAAAAAAATAGAGACGAGAGCAAGATTAGCAATTTATAAAAGTCTAGTTTTTTTCTACTTTGCCACATACATACATAACAAAATTCTTTTTTACTCTTCTCAAATGGAATTATAAAATTTTATGTCAAATTTTAATTAATAATTCTCATTAATTTATATAAAAAAACATATTCATATGTGAATATTGATAAATTCGTCTCGATATATATTTTTTAAATATTATTTATTATAACTTTTAAAAATTTACAATAAAAATTATTTAACTTTTATATTTACATTAAAATCTAAAAACAAAAATTACAAGAATAAAAGAAAATGTAGCGATAAAAGTAAGAATACTTTTGGGAGAGACTTGTATACTAAGTAGACAAATTGGACCAAGTCAATTGGTGAGTGGCAAAATGAGACTTGAGACTTGAGACTTGAGAGTCAAGATCAACCCTTAAAGTTGGGCAACTGTTTCTTTATTTTAGATTATAATTTATTGGGGCCTTCAAGTAAAATAAGAACAAATTTCATAAAGTTGTTGAATTTTCTTCTATGCTAAAAACCATTTTGATAAATTGATTGATCATAGCTTTTGTTTTTTATTGGAAGATGGCAAATAAGGAGTCCGACCTGCCTAGGCTATGAACTAATTTATTTAAATAAAAATCTATTTGTTTTGAATTGTTTGAAGTATTATAACCTTTTTTATTCTAATGTAATAATACCTCATATGGTTTTTCACATTTTTTATACATCATTTTAATTTTTAATGTGTCGAAAAGTGTTTGTTAAAAATTATAAAAAGTTAATGATAATAAAATATACATTGAGACGAATCAAACAAGATCACATACACTTATTAATATATTGAGAATAATAGCTACTCTTGTGAAAGACCGGCTCTCGGTGAAACGATTTCAAAACAAGAAGCTTATTTATTAAAAATTGTAAATTGAGTTATTCAACTCATAATTGAAGAACGTCTCACAATAAGACCGTATCACACAACAATTTGTGTGAGAATAAAATATAAACTAGTATAATTGGTGAATAGCATGAAAAAAATAAATAAATCATCTAATAAGAATAGGAAGGAGTAAAAAAAAAAATGACAATTAAGTTGAATCCACGTATATATACAGATGAGCTTTGCACACCTTATACTAGCATAATGAGTCATCAAAAACGACTAAATTTACTTAAAGGCTAATAAGCAAAAAACATACTTCCTCCATCTCTTTTGAGTGCCTACTTGATTATACATACTATTCAATGTATTGTATTGTTTTAATTCATAATGTCTAAAATTATGAATAATAAAAATTATAAAAAATTGATATCAATAAAATTTACATTAAGACTAATCAAGTAAGATTCAACTTGAAAATTTTTTGTTAACATATTAAAAATAAAAATACAAATTAAGGGTAATTTTTAATTTTTAATTTTTAATGTAAAACATATAGAGTTAGGAGTCATATAATATACCCCAAACCAATCCTTGATTCAACTTGAAAATTTTTTGTTAACATATTAAAAATAAAAATACAAATTAAGGGTAATTTTTAATTTTTAATTTTTAATTTTTAATGTAAAACATATAGAGTTAGGAGTCATATAATATACCCCAAACCAATCCTTGATTCAACTTGTAATTTTTTTGTTAACATATTAAAAATAAAAATACAAATTGAGGGTAATTTTTAATTTTTAATTTTTAATGTAAAACATATAGAGTTAGGAGTCATATAATATACCCCAAACCAATCCTTGATTTGTCCTATGTGCATGATTTTGTATTTACAAGACTAGGTTTTTATACAATGTAAATATCTATGGGGGAATAAATATTAAACTAAAAGAGAGTATTATTAGAGCATAAAATAAAAAAATATATAATTGTCAGTAATAAATGGTTATAAAGCGATGGATGGAGAAAGACAAGTTGAAAAATTAATCCTTTCATTTTGAAGGTAAAACATATTGAATATTTGTCCCTAAAATAAAATGATAATCTTCTATTACCCTTGTATCATATTATCATCTTTTTTATTTTCATAATTTGACTTTTCTTCTCTTTTTAAATATTAACACAGATGCAAGCATACTTTTAAGGTTAAAAATTTAGCTTCAACACCTTTTTTAAGGTTAAAAAGAAAAAATAAAGAACATGAATTCCTAATCCTCACCGTACCCTTTCCCTATCCCTAGCCCAACCTCCAGCCCCCATCCCCCACAGGCCACAACTACCACCGTTTCCCGCTCACTGTCACTCCCATTCCCCACCCACTTCCAGCCACCACATCTTCATCAAAATCCACCACCGAATCCAACTCCCCATCCTTTGTGCAGCCCCTATCCCCCTCTATTTTCAACCACCATCAAACCCTTCCCTCCACTCCACCACCACCAATCGGCCTCCCATAAACAGCGCCCTGTGCAGCCTTCCTCACCTCCTTTCCCCTGATGCGACCTCCACAAACAACCACCATAACCACCCACCCTAAATGTGAACCACCACCATAACCATCCCAAATTCAATCCAACATAATCTTTAATCTACCTTTCCACTACCAAATTCGACCATCAAAATTGACCACCATTATTAAATTGGTGTAGCAGATATGGGTTGTTGAGCCTCGTTGGGTGGGGGGCGCCGTCGCAGGGGAAGGGGAGGGGGTGGTGCATAGCTGGAGAGTAAAGAGGGGATTGGAAATTATTTTTCTTTAAATAAAATTATCTTTTTTGTAGGGTAGAATTACCTGTTTTACAGGTTGCATGTGAATTTGAATGCTATGGGAAAACGTACGTCAAAGTTGGTATTATTTCAGGTTAATTAAAAGTTCGTATTATTGTAGGGAAATTAATTAAAGTTCATATCATTCACGGTAATTTTTCCTTAAATAAATAACAAAGAAAAATGTTTCATTTTGATAAAAAAATTATTTTTAATATGAGATAGATATAATTATAAAAAGTAATAATAGTACTACTATAATTATTTGTATATTACTCTCTCTATTTTATATTGCTGGATACTTTTCAAATATTCCATGTTTAAGAGATAAAAATGCTACTCATGATTTTTAATGGATATAAAAAAGTTAAAATATGGAGTATCAATGTGTGATCCTATTACATTTGTCACGATACATATGATTTTAACATATACTTCTTCCATTCCTTAATACAGTTCCCACAAGAAATGTTCACGAGAATTAATAAAAATAAAATCTTTAGTTTTTGAATATATTATTTATTGAATAATAAATTTAATTGAAGAAAATTAGGACCATAAACATTTAAAAATTATTAAAAGAAAGTTAGTGAAAAAATATGGAGACCACAACTAATAAAAAGATGTTTTAATAAAATTAGTTAAAAATATGTGGGGACCATAAATAATATAAATTTGTTAAAATTAAATTAATGGAAAATATGTGGGGAATATAGGCATTATTAAAATATTAAAATGAGGATTATTTTAATGTCCAAATTTGTGATACAAATAGAAAGATTCATTATGAAAACATTAAATAAAACATTCAAAAATGACAAATAAAAGTTATTTAATAAACGAAGGGAGTATTTCTTATAATTTAAATTTTTATAAGAAAAACTACTTAAAATGATCCATCATTTTACTGATTTGTCTACAATTTTACAAATTTTTTGTAACACACAAGCCATCATCATTGAGAAACTTCACCCACCTCCGTCATCACTAAGAATGCTTCGCCTTCACCACCAATTGCAACCATTATCACACTCTCATTCTTCTTTCTTCTTTAATCGCCATCGCTCACCAAAGTCTAAAACCTTAATTTTGAAGGGCGTAATCATAAAATGTGAGGTATATGTATGTTCTAAGAAAATACAGCTCATACTTTCGATATTGTTCATGTAATTTTTTTTATGTATTAATCAATATGACATAGTAATATTATTCTAAAAAAATTATAAAAAAATTGAATTATTCTACATAATTTTTCCTTTTTTATAAAAAGTATTCATAGATATTAAGACTTGAACATACCATTTTGAGCTGATTTTTGGTCGGTTCAGTTTTTTTGCAATTTGATTTTTCCAGCTCAGTTCACAGTTTGTATACAAACAAAATAGTCGATGACCATCTCATCATCATCATCATCATCATCGTATCCAGTGTATTCCGCTCATAGAAAACTATGATCAGGATTTGGGAAGGGAAGAAAAACGGCAACCCCATAAAGGAGGATGCGACCAAAAAGTCCCCCGGCTCTAAATTGTTCCTTGGAATGATAGGTTCCTGTAACAAGAAGGAATGATTGAAATTGAATCCGTCAGCTTACATATTACTATACAAGCTTGGACTTTAAACATAAAATAGGAAATAAATAAAATAAAAATAACTAGGTAAAAAACGAGTATAAGAATAAAATATAAAAGGCAAAAGCAAAAAACAGAACACCAACTGGTAAGCGAGAGGATTTCAGCAGTCTAAGACATAGATAAGGTCTTTAGAATGGGGTAGGATTTCAGCTATCCATGACTATCTCTGCTCTTTTAAGACTACAAAAGTTCTAAAGAATTCTTAGAAATTAATTATTAACTCCATATTACTTCCCACCCGATCACATATTCATCAACTTTGGCCTACCAAAACATTCCACTCAGCCCACCGATGATGGCAGTTTTGACGAATGGCAGAGCGATCTACAGTTCATCCTCACACCGCTACATACGACCACCACCAACACTGCCAAGGCAGATATTCCGGATCCGAATCGGAGTATTTACTAAAAGGATATCTGATTTTTAAATTTTTTTTTATTTTATTTTTTAATATATATATATATATATATATATATATATATATATATATATATATATATATATATATATATATATATATATATATATATATATATATATATATATATATATATATATATATAACTTTGATTATATTATTGAGTTTACTAATATTTATAATTCACCAATACAACTAAGTTACATAATTAATTTATTTTTAATTAAATTAGACTTTTGAAAATCTAACCATATTCTCAAAATGATTTTTTTTTCAAACATTAAATAATAAGTTTCATTAAAGAAAGAAAGCGAAATGAGTTTAAATATTATATGTAAAAAATCGCAAAATTTTTTTAAAAAGGCAAAAAATAAAAATAAAATAAAATCGGATATCCAGTATCCGATTCGATAAATCAGATATATGAAATCTAGAAATCCATTTTAATCCGAATCGGAACAACCCAAATCATGATTTTCATTATCCGAAAAGCAAATTTTCGGATCCAAATCGATTCGGTATACGATTTTAAACACCCCTAATTGGCATTATGGCACGTATTATGATTATTTCTTAACCAGTTCCAAAACAATCGTTTGGGTCATTCTCTTCCATGCTAACAAAACTTAATTAATTGAATGTACTAAAAACATGGTAAATTGTAATAAGTTCAATTCTTATTACTACTATTTGGTACCAACAATCAACGGGTCGTAACTACAATTTCAAATTGTTAATAGTTCAATATTTCTACAAAATTTGGGTTGAAGTAAAATAATTGGTGGAATTTATGAACGTGGACGAGGGCCTCTCGACCCGATCTGACTTGTTTATAATTTTTTTCTTATTAATTTTCATTGATATAGACATGTCAGATTGAGTATTAAAATGCATCATAACTTAATTACTTGCTTTTGTCAATAATATTTAAACAATTAATGATTATAAATCTATAATAATATATCATAATATATTAGGTTTTTGGAAGACGATTAATAATTCTCATTAATGACAAAAGGTAAATATATATAGTACAAAAAAATCCCTTATTCAAGGGATATAATAATTACATAATATGTGTTCCTAAACTAATATCAAAACAACTAATTACGATTATTTAAGGAACGCAAAAACTTGTGATAGACGGTCTCATATTGGGACCTTTTATATATACCGGTTTAAAAGCCAAAAATTGAAAACTAAAAGTGATCTAAATTTCAAAAATTAAAGAATAAAAATTTAATTTTGACCTTAAAGATATCAATTTCTACTTAAAGTAAATCTTAAATAAATCAATTAAAATATAAAAAAATTGAATGTTGAACTAAAAGTGATCAATTTTGACATTAAACTGATCAATTTCTACGTACTAAGTTTATAACTTAAAGTAAAACTTTAAAGAGCTCAATTATATATAAAGTGATTCTTTAATGATCAGTTACAACTTTTAAAAGATATCAATAAAGAAATTCAATTTTGATGTCAATTTTTACATTAAAGTGATCAATTTAGACCTTGAAGTGATCAATTCTATATAAAATGAGCAATTAAATAATCAGTTATAACTTATAAAAGAAATCAATTATAAACTTAAATAGATTAATTACTATTGGTCTATTGGAAAAAAATATAATTGGGCTGATTGGACTATTGGACTATTGGACTATTGATCTCATATTGAGACGGTCACTCGTAAGATTAGTTGTTTAAGAAATGTACAATATGTTGATTGTTGGCAAGAATAATTCAGAGCCCATTATTAGCTTGTTCTATTTTTATTTAAATAAAGGGTCATTTAAAGCTCAATCCATTTAACACTAAAATCTGGGCCCCAAAGAGCCCTCAGTCCATTGCAAACTCTAGATATGTGATAGAAATTGATAAAAAATGATTAATTAGACTTAATATGAATAGGAAAAATTAACATTAATAATCCAACCTTTCACCTTTCCGTTGTAAATAATTACACTTTTGGATTATTTTCTGATAAAAACTTATTAATTAGATTTAATAAATATTTGCTTATATTTGAAGAAATAATGTACAATGAATAAAAATGATTAGTAACTTTGATTTCGATTAATATTATTTTAGTGTTATTGTACTTGATCAGTAATGGTCACAACTACTTCTCATCGATCTACAACGTTATCACAAACATCAATTACACAGTTACAACACCATCATTTACGGCGCCTGAGTTAGTCTACTTGACAATGAGGGTGGCCATATGCTTATACCACAAAAATCTTTGTTGCACATTGTAGGACGTGAACACAGTCGAACCAAATTCAGGATCATCTTCATCATTCTCGGTAAATTCATAATATCCTATCCATCTTTGCTCTACTTAGGAACTTTTTGTTTTCCCTTTCAACTCTTGGGATACATACCCAAATTTAACATCATGTTAAAGTCGCCCAACATCAGAAAAAAAGAAAGAGAATATGCAACTTTATAAACTTGAAGAATAATTTCAGCTACTACTACAAATTATAATAAAAAAAATTTGGACGCGACGGTCTCATATTGAAACCGTCAATATGGGCCGTCCCAAAAGCTAAAAATTGAAAAATTAAAATGGCTTGTCTCCCAGAAATTAAAGACAAAAAAATTCAATTTTGACATTGAAGGTATAATTTTGACCTTAAATGTATCAATTTCAACTTAAAATAAACCTTAAACGGATCAATTAAAATAAAAAATTTTAATTTTGACCTATAAGTAATCAATTTTGACGTTAAACTGATCAATTTCTACCTAAATATGGTTCTATTTTCACAATTTTAAAACAAAGGTAATAAAATAGTATTATTCTATCATCCTATGAATGAATTTCAAACAAAACAAAAGCAAAACTATCAAACAACTTTACACAGTGCAGTGGCATGCTACCACATTTGTTAGTATGGTTGTGAGTTTGATTCCAGCAAAACTTATGTACTCTTCATTTTTTTTCTAAGAGATGGGGTTACCCCATGCTAATGAACTAGGTGCCCCTATGCTTTTACTTCAATTTTTATTTGAACTGTCCAAACTCAATTTTTTCAGCTTGTGGTCTTACCAGTAAAGCTAGCTCCTGTGTGAATATTTTCTTTTCAGGAATCGAAATAGGCATATGCATGTTAATTGTACTAATCCTCTTGTACAAAAGAATGAACTTGCTGATCAAGAAAAGTAAAGAAATTGAGACATTGTTGAAACAACATGGATCCCTCGATCCAAAGAGGCATACTTATGCAAATTTGAAGAGAATTACAAACTTCTTCAAAATCAAGCTAGGTGAAGGAGGCTATGGTATTGAATACAAAGAAAAACTACATTGTGGGGATCAAGTGGCAGTGAAAATTCTTAAGAGATCATCAAATCGAGATATGGATATGGTGGAATTCATCAATGAAGTTGCAAGTATTAGAAACACCAATCATAAAAACAATGTGAAACTCCTAGGCTTTTGTTACGAGGGTTCAAAATGCGCTATTATATATGACTACATGCCTTGCGGATCTCTTGAAAAGTTCACACATAGAGGAAAAGACGAAACCAATCAACAACTCTCATGGGAAAGTTTGTTTGAAATCGCAATTGGGATTGCAAGAGGGCTTGAATACTTGCACCAAGGGTGCAACACGAGAATTTTACACTTCGACATTAAGCCCCAAAACATTCTATTAGACGAGAATTATTGCCCCAAGATATTTGATTTTGGCCTGGCTAAGATATGCCTACAAAAGGACAACATAATATCAATGTCAGAAGCCAGAGGAACTGCATGGTACATTGCTCCTGAGGTTTTCTTCAAGAAATTTGGCGGAGTTTCTCATAAATCAGATGTTTATAGTCACTGAATGTTGGTTCTGGAAATGGTTGGGTTGGATTTACAAGCAACTCGAGGAAGTTGAAGAGATCGATCAAATCGATACCACAAACAACAACAAGGGATCAATACTCAAAAGGAAGATGGTTGTAGTGAGTTTATGGTGCATACAAACCAACCCCTTGACCCGACCAAATATGACTCGAGTTGTAGAAATGCTCGAAGGAACACTCGACCTGCTACTGATTCCTCCGATTCCATCTGTAGCTTCTCTTTTGAGATCACATCAAAATTCTACGACTCTGGATGAAATATCTGTTATGAATGGTGTGACTTGAGTGTACATTTATGTGTGCATTCATGCGGTGACTTATGGGATGGAATCCTAGGAATGTCATGAATGGATGTATTAAGTGTAGTCTTAATGTTTGTGGTTTATGATGACGATTAAAGTATGGATTAATGAGGTCATGAAATGTGAGTTAATCATGGGAGTTATGGGAATTGATGAAGAAGTGCTAAGGTTTAATTCAAGATGCTCTACTATGCAAAGTCGAGCAAAACTGTCCGAAGCTCCACTACAAAAAACTCTTGAATTAGCGATGGAAAAATGGCGAGGGGAAGAGTTGGTCGCCAATGGCGATGACATGGCGAGGGAAAGTTGGATCGCAAAAGCAAAAAGCAAACTGACGACGACAAGGCGAGGGAAAGGTTGGTCGCAAAAGCAAAAAGTAAATTGGCGACGGGTTTGATAGTCGCCCAAGCGTCGCCAAGGAAGACATTTGTTTTTAGTTTTTTTCCTGATTTTTGGCGACGGGATTTGTCGTCGCCCAGGCGTCGCCAATTTCATTTTCCCTTTTTGTTTTTAATTTTAAATTTTGGCGACGGGATCAGTTTGTCGCGAATGCGTCGCCAGGTTTGTTTTTACTTTACGTTTCATTTTTCAAATAGCAGGCGACAAAGTGTTTGGTAGCCCTTTGGTCGCCATGTTTTTGAATTTGAATTCAAAAGTGGCGATGGGTTGGTAATCGGTGTCTTGTCGCCATTTTATTCTATAAATAACCAACCGATTGTTGTGCATCGTAGTATATTTTGGAAGCTAAAGAATTTGAAGAGGTTAGTGAGTTTTTTGTTTTTTTTTATATGAGTTAGTTTTATTTATTTTTATTATTTATATTTAGTTTCTATTGTCATTAATTTGATTTAATTTTATTATTTAATTAGTACATATTTTATTTTCTTTGTTATTTACTTGAGTTTTATATTTACTTGATTTAATTTTATTATTTAATTTCTATTGTTATTTTCTTGAGTTTTTATATTTTTTATTATTTTATATTTTATTTTTATTTACATTAGTTTGCTTTAGTAGTTTTTATTAGAATAATTATATTATTATTGTCATATATTGTTATTGTCATTAACTTACTTTATTGATAAGTTGAATAATTATGTTATTATATTATATTTAGGTGTTAAAAATGAGTTCTAGGCAAGAAAGAAGTTGGATGTACAACCGACGAAAAAATGGAAAGTTTAGTTTAAGATTTATGAGAGGGTTGGAAGAGTTTTTAGATTTTGCTCGTTCACAAAGCATGAGTTCTGAGATTAGATGTCCTTGTAAAAAGTGTAAAAATTGTTGTTTTAAGGAAGCAGATGAAGTAAGGGAACATCTAATGAGAAGGGGGTTTGTTGAAAATTACTATGAGTGGGAATATCATCAGAACATAGAGATAGGAACAACATCTGATGTTGTAGCGGAAGTCGGAGAGCAATTGTCAAATAATCCAAATCCATACTCACAGATGGTGCATGATGCAGTAGCTAGTGTGTTTCCAGACAATTACCATCACTTTTTTCCCTCACAGTATAATGTAGAGTCAGTAGATAATGAACCACCGGTACACGTTGACGAAAATCCAAACCCACAGTGTCAACAGTTTTTTGAAATGTTAAATTCTGTAAATAGTCCTCTGTATGAAGGTTGTAAAAATCACACGAAGATGTCTATTATTGGTCGACTTACAAACCCGAAGACAGACCATCGTCTCACTGAGAGGTGTTACAATGATATTTGTGGTATTCTGAACGAAGTGTTACCAGAAGAGAATACGATGGTAAACAACTTCTACGAAACGAAAAAACAAATAGCTGCTCTTGGATTACCTGTTGAGAAGATAGATTGTTGTCCTAACGGATGTTTGATATATTGGGGGAATAATGCGAATGCAACTTGCTGTTACATTTGTGAAACTTCTAGATGGAGAAGAAACAGTAAGGGTGATAAGGTTTCGCGGAAACAATTTCATTATTTTCCCCTAGGGCCCAGATTACAAAGATTGTATGCTTCAGAGGCAACAGCTAGGCATATGAGGTGGCATGCAGAGCACCGCACTAAGGATGGAGAGATGATACATCCGTCCGATGCTGAAGCGTGGTTGACATTTAACGACATTCATCAAGACTTTGCATTGGAGACTCGAAACGTGCGGCTTGGTCTGTGCACAGATGGTTTTAACCCATTTGGAAGTTCGGGTCAACAGTATTCATCGTGGCCTGTCATTTTAACACCGTACAATCTTCCGCCATGGATGTGCATGAAGAAGCCGTATATGTTCTTGACCGTGATTGTCCCTGGGCCGAGTAATCCAAAGCACAACATTGACTTATATCTTCAACCACTAATACAAGAGTTGAATATGTTGTGGGAGGAGGGTATTTGTACATTTGATGTGTCAAGAAAGGAGAATTTTCAACTACGAGCAGCTTTAATGTGGACGATCAATGACTTTCCGGCTTATTCGATGTTGTCCGGGTGGAGTACTGCGGGCCGATATGCTTGCCCTTACTGCATGGATGATTCCCAAGCTTTCTACCTTACGCATAGCAAGAAGGTGTGTTGGTTTGACTGTCATAGAAGATTTTTAGATAAAAGTCATCCCTACAGGAGAAATAGAACAAATTTCAGAGTAGGCATTGTTGAGAAAAGAGACCCACCTATCATTCGGACAGGACTTGAATTGCTTGACGAATTAGACCAGTTTGGTTTTTTGAGAGTCAATGAAGAAGATGCACCGGAATATAATAAAGAGGCTAGTAAGTACTCTGCTGGATGGAAGAAGAGGAGCATATTCTGGGATTTGCCATATTGGAAAACTAACACGATTCGACATAATTTGGATGTTATGCACATAGAGAAGAATGTTTTTGATAACATTTTCAACACTTTGTTGTGTGTGCCAAGTAAAACAAAGGATCACATCAAGGGTAGACACGTTCTGCGTGAACTTGGTATACGTTCAGAATTGCATCCTATAGGTACGTGTACACTCAAACCTTTATATACTTAATAATTAATAATAATTCATATAACATCTTATTATGATTATATACAGGTACGTCTATTTCTAAAGCTTCCTATACATTAAATGAAGAACAGATACGTGCCTTGCTTCAATGGTTGAAGAGTATTAGATTTCCCGATGGTTATGTCTCCAATATGGCAAGGAATATTGACATGGCCAAGCATCAATTGTTCGGCATGAAAAGTCACGACTGTCATGTTTTCATGCAACGCTTAATTCCAATTGCATTCAGAGAATTGCTACCGGTGAAGGTTTGGGAAGCTCTTACAGAGTTGAGCTTATATTTTAGAACTTTGACAACCACAAAGCTATGTGTGGAGGATTTGAGGAAAATGGAAGCAGATATTCCGGTTATCATCTGCAAACTAGAGACTATCTTTCCGCCCACATTCTTTGATAGCATGGAACACCTTCCTATCCATTTGGCATATGAGGCTAGAATTGCAGGACCGGTCCAATACAGATGGATGTATCCATTTGAGAGGTATATAAATCATATGTAATTAAATTTTTCATTATTCTACCAGTGAACTAATTTTTCCGTACAGGTACCTTAGACATTTGAAATTGAATGTCAAAAATAAAGCTCATGTTGAAGCGTCGATATGCAACGCATATTTAACCGAGGAAGCACCGCATTTTGTTTCCCATTATTTTGAGCCACATGTGCGATGTAGGGTCAGAAACCTTCCTAGGAATGACGATGGAAGTTACAACAATATTGTAACTGGTGTATTCACAATCTTCAGTCATCCAATAAGATTTCATGGAAAAGGAATATCATATATTTTGGATGAAAGAAATTACGAGATTGCACATAGATACGTGCTAATGAACTGTCCAGAGGTGGATGTATTTGTATCTGAGTTTAAAAGTTCAATTCAAAGACATCAACCGAATTGGTCAAGTCAGAGGATTGAAGCGTTTGTGCAAGAGAATTTCACTGATGCGTTCACAACTGCAGTATGTTGTTCATCTATTACGTTAGTTATTATGTATGTATGTCAGTATTACGTTAATTAAATTCATAAAGTTATTTCCATTTGTGTTACAGGCAAGACAAGGATCATTCGATAACCGAGTGAACAGTGACATTTTGAAGCAGATTGCTGAAGGACCACTAAAACATGCTCGGAGTTACAATGTCTGTTACACAAACGGATATAGATTCCATACAGTACGTCATGCATCAAATAAATTAGCAGACAATAGCGGAGTGTGCGTCAAAGCTGCTGACAACAGTCGTGACGAAGAAGATTTTTACGGGCAATTGCTTGAAATCGTAGAGGTTGAATACCCGGGGATACCTATCAAAAGAGTAACGTTGTTCAAATGTCATTGGTATGACCCAACTACTACTGGAAATAGCCGCGGAACAAATATTCATAAACGATATAAGTTAGTTGACATACATCAACGTCGCTCGTATCGTTTATATGATCCGTTTGTGTTGGCAAGTCAAGCATGTCAAGTGTATTATCTTCCATATCCGAGTACAAGACAAAATTTAAAAGATTGGAGAGCGGTTTGCAAAGTCAAACAGAATAAATTTGACAAAGAAGTAGAACAGGAATCCAAAGATGCTGCTTTCCAAGAAGAAAATAGGGACCGTATTGAAATTGAAGAAGATGTTTCCCACACACCGCTTCTTGATCCATCTGGCGAAATTGTTCAACAGGTGCATGATAATGATGAAGATACTGAAGAAGATGTGGATCTTGTACTGTCAGAAGACGAACAATCTGAAGATGAAGATGTTGAGAACGACGACTATTTTAGTGATGAAGATTAATTTAATTTTTTATATGTAATTATTTAATATTTTGTAATATTTAATACAATTTAATTATAATGCTTCGAATTATTAATATTTTGTAGTAATAATAATAATAACAACAACAACAAAATAATAAATATATATCAACAATAATCATATTAACAATACTAATAATAAATAAAAACAGTAATAATAATAATAATAATAATAATAATAATAATAATAATAATAATAATAATAATAATAATAATAATAATAATAATAATAATAATTATAATATTGATTTTAACAACAATAATATTATTAATAACAATAACAATTGTAATAAAAATAAAAATAATAATAATAATAAAATTAATAATTATAATAATAATAATAAAATTAATAATAAAAATAAAAATAATAATAATAATAATAATAATAATAATAATAATAATAATAATAATAATAATAAAATTAATAATAATAATAATAATAATAATAATAATAATAATAATAATAATAACAACAACAGTAATAATAATTACTGCACCAGCCGTATTTTTCACCACTGCAGCACGCAAAGGTTTCCATTATCGAGGCTTAGCGACGACTTAGCGACTGGAGGTTGGTCGCCAAATCTGAAAAGTCAAACAGACTTGTCTAGTCAGTGCAGGCAGCGACGAAACTGCGACCAACTGCCCGTCGCTAACCGTCGCCATTCCACTTCAAAAATTGCGCCAAATAATTTGGCCACTGCAGCACGCAAAAATGTTGATTACCGAGGTTCTTGCGACGAGTCAGCTACCGCCATTTGGGTCGCCATCTCGTCGCTAGTCTGAAAAGTCCAATCTGCTAGGTCTTGTCATTGCAGTTGGCGACGACTCAGCTACCGCCCCGTTGGTCGCCCACTTCAGAAGACAAAAGATCATATGAAGCCCTAATTCCTCATTTCCTACGCAGGTAACCTCATTTCCATACTTCTTCATTTTCCTTATACTTCACCTTTGAGTTTTCTTTTCCTCCATTCATCTTATTCTCCATTAATTTTCTTTTCTCTTTTAATCTTTTGCTCATCATTTTGTGATTTCTACTCATCTTCAACTCTGAAAAACTCATCTTCTTATTAAAAGGTTAGTGTTTATTGTTTATTTTTTTAATTATTTCAATGTTCTTGATGATTATGTTTGATTGCTTTTTTTTTTTATGATTGATTTCGAGCTATGGAGTATATTGTCATCGTCAACATGTTTTTCTAGTTATTTCACGATGTTCATGTTGAATTATGTATGTTTTTTTTATGCGTTTTTTGAATTTCGGAGTAATTTATATTTTCGAATTATGAATTATGGTATACTTTTAGCATGTTTTATGTTATATTTTTTTCTAGATTTTTTTTATTTAATATGTAACTTTTGAATTATAGAGTAATTTATTTTTAATATGTTGTTATTATCTAGTTCCGAATTTTTTTTTTTTGTTTAATATTTTCGAATTTTTGAGCATGTCTAATGTAATTTTTAAATGTAATTTTCGAATTGCTTTAATAGTATACGTAGTAATGTTTAGTTTGAGATGAAAAAATTCATTACGTAGATAAAATTGGGACATTTTATGGTATAGATAAGATTGATTTTAGTTGAAAATAATATTAGGATTTGAAATAAATATTATAGGCAAAATGAGCAGCGACCCTAATGATTGGGCTAGCAACTATTTCTTGAATAATTTGTCGAGTAGCCACGACGACAATAACGACGAAGACAACAGTAACCGAGTTCAAGGGAGTAGTGAAAATACTTCAAGTGATTCCGTGCAAAATATGGAAGAGGATGATGGAGACGATCCTCGTCCGGATCTTCCATGGCTACCAATAATAAACAAGTAAATATTTTAATCATCTTATTATCATTAATATTTTTTCAATATTAAAATTTCAATATAAACTAATTTTGTTAATTATTGTAAGATTTAATCCCATATCCGAAAACACCATTGCATCCAAAATAAGGGCTACCTTCAATTATAGGCAAGATGTCGAAGGTAGTAGTTGGAAGGGTGTGACAAAACACACCAAAGATTTTTATTTTAATGAATTTAAGGTAAAATTATTATTTTGTTGTTTATTTTTAGACTTTGTTATATATAAATTATTTTAAGTATTTTATTTGATGAAACATTTATGTATTTAGAAACAATACAAATGGGACCCTCGCCTCAAAAATTTCGTTCGAAGGTCGTGGGAGGAAAAAGCCGCAAAGCGCTATGCGGATATGCTTTTCAAATGGCGTAGGACGTTGAAAAGCAAGCCTGAATTTAAACCTCCTTCCATCGATAATGAGACCTGGGCGCGATGGAAGGCGGATTGGGAACGCCCAGATAATAAAGCCGTTTCGGCTAGGAATTCCTCCAGTAGACGTGGAGGAAGAGACAAAGCTGAAGCCACCCATATAGGTGGCTCAATCCCGCACGCCAGAACAATGCGGGATTTGGTGAGCATTTTGTCAATTAAGTAGTATTATATTGAATTTTTTTATTATCTTTTGTTTAGTTTTAAGTCGTTTTTTTTAAATATTTCAGGAACAATCAAAAGGTCAAAGACCCACGGCCTATGAAATATTTACACGAACGCATGGGGTCTTTGACAATGAAACAAGAGATTGTTCCCAATGGACGAATAGCAAGTCACAAAAAGTTAACGTAATAATCTTTTAAACTTGTTTATTTATTTATTTTTAGTATTAATTAATACTTTGTTTATTGGTAATTGATTTCTTTGTTTTATTGAAGGATGAATATCGTTCTTTGATGGAGGAGCATCCAACTCGCGACCCAAGTCAAATTTGGTTGGATGCTATAAAAAACGTAGAAAGTGGTTCAAACAAAAAAAACAAAAAAACCAAAGAGGTATTTGGGGTTGGTTCCGCCTCTCAAATTATTTATCCTCCTGAGCCAACGGATATTCCGGCTTCTCAGCCTGCACAACCTGATTATGATGCCATTATACAACAAAGGTTTGCGGATTTAGAAGCCCGGCAAATGGAGTTATATAATCAATTATTGGAATCGATACGAAGAGGAAATGCTCAGACAGCCTATGACTATCATCAAAGGATGACTGAACAAATAACAAGAGAACGAGAACAATTTATGAAATTCCTTGAATCGCATTTCAATTTGAATCAACCCCCTCCTCCACCTCCTCAATGAATGATTAAAATATTTGTAATTTTTGTGACTTTGTAATAAACTTCAATTTTATATATAATATTTCAGCTCTTTTATTTTAATTTATTTGTTTTATGTGTATATATTTTTATTTTAATATTATAACTAATACAAAATATATATAAATATAATTTATATATATATATATATATATATATATATATATATATATATATATATATATATATATATATATATATATATATATATATATATATATATATATATATATATATATATATATATATATATATATATATATACACGGCTTCAAAAAAGCTGCAAAAGCAGTAGGCGACAAAAAGGCTATCAGAGGTTGGTCGCCAGTTTGACGACGACATGGTGGTCGCTAATTGGTCGCCAGATCTGGCGATAGAATTGGCGAGGAGTCCTTGTCGCCATGACAGACACGTGTTTGGCGATGGACTTCTTGTCGCTCCGTGGTCGCCCATTTCTTCAAAAAAGTGGCGAGGAAATGGCGTCCAATTTGATGTTAGCGACGAACGAAAAGGCGACCACCACGAAGCCCGTCGCCCCCCCGTCGCCAGGGTCACTTTTTGACCGTTTAGCTATGAAATGGCGACGAAAAGCTGTGTCGCCAATTCAATATTTTTTTGTAGTGCTCTCTGAAGTTCCACTCGACCAGCTCGCTCGACCGAGCAAGGTCTAAGGTGGGTCGAGCGAGCAGACAGAATCTAACAAGAAACTTCCTGTAGCCCGCTCGTCCAAGCCGCTCGACCGAGCGAGCCCCTGTTTTGGTCGAGCGATGTTTCTAATGCTTCTAGGATGCTGTTTTTGACTCTTCAAGTACTTGGGGCAGTTTCATTATCATTTATTCATAGCTTTAATGTACTTAATGTTATTTAGTGTGATCTTTCATACTCACATCAAACACACCAAACACAACCCCTAAGCCAAATACATAGCCTTTGTTTTATCTCTTACTCAATTGTAATACTTCGTTTGTAAGAGTGTTTTACACTATTGAAATAAATAAACAATCAACTACACACCACAGAAGACGTAGCCATCATTGGTTGAACCTCCTTAAATCATTATGTCAATTTTGCAAGTTTTACATTATCAAACATTTGTTAGTTCATTGAAATTATCGTTCATCAAAGTTCTTAATATCGTATCGATTTTGGCAAACTATTACAATATCATTAGGGGGACTCTTTATATCCTCAATTTGATGTTCTAGTTAGACAAGTTAGCCATTATAGTGAGCTTTTCTGTCAGGTCGACCTTAAGATTTAAGAGGCTCGGAACAAAATATTAAATGTCTTTAATTACTAAATATATTATTATAAACTCCTAACTATTAAATATTAAAACATCGTTTTTTGAATTTGCCCCGGCCCCTCTTGCCCATTATAGGGACGGCCCTGCTTTGTGACAAAAGAAAGTAATGACACTAGGGCTAAGTAACAAAAGGTGACTTGAGAGTGATGGATCAAATTGAATAGGCGTCATTACTAAATATCAAGAGTCAATATGAAAGCTTACACTTGACCAACGTTTTATTAATTTTCTATTTCATAATCAATAATGGCCCTCAAGTAAATAAGAACAATTTTCATTAAGTTATGTTGAATTTTCTTCTATGCTAAAAAACTATTTTGTTTAATTCATTGATCATAATGCTTTATAAAAACTTAGGTTATTTATTGCAAGATGGCAAACAAAGGAATATAATTCGTGACTATTTAGGTTATGACAAAATTAATTAATTTAAAATTTATTAATATTAAATTTTATAATATATAACAAATAAATATGAGTTATGACAGTTGAGTTAATTCCGCACACAAATATCTAAAATTCGACCCAAGGTTACTAAATTTAATTAAAGGTTAAGCATAAATAAATCATGTATTAAATAATAGTCATTTATGATCATATTGCTTCATATTAATTAATATGACGCTGTTAACAAATAGTTTTTGACAAAAATGCATTTATAGAAAATAAAATTGAATAAAAGTCCTTTTTCATTTATATCGGTCTAATCATAAACTTATTTTAAATTGAGCTAAATAGTCAATCAACTAAATTAGTTAACACATTCACTTTCGTACTCAAAATACTCACTTTTGTTGTTTAATATTTTAACACGTTATTTTTATAATTGGGCCAAAAAATAGGTGCAGGGAACTCACTTTAACCCAAAAGGTTTAGCTACCAAGTTTTGTATTCATGTTTATACATAAGTTACCCTAATAAATTAGCCTAATAAAAATGGTCTTACCATGAGATCATCGCATTTAAAAATTTGTGTAGCTGCATGGGCTCTCCACCTCTCTAGTATACCACTCCCTTTTATCTTATATCAATCAATTTGCCACTTAATTTTTATGAACTTATAGTAGTTGTTGGAATATAAATTTTTGAGTAAAACAAAATTCTAAAACACTAAATTTGATTTTGATTTTAAAACGCTAAAAGTTATAATGTTCTGAAAATTGTCATATATACTATTAAGCGCTACTTAAACTGTTATTTTGCTAAAATTTAGTATTTATGTTCATATATGTACAATCTAATAGCTATATGGGCTCTCAACCTCTCTAGGGTACCAATCCCTCTATCTTATATCAATCAATTTGTGACATACATTTATAGACTCTAATAGCTATTGGAATATATATATATATATATATATATATATATATATATATATATATATATATATATATATATATATACATATATATATATATACATATATATATATATATACATATATATATATATATATACATATATATATATATATATACATATATATATATATACATATATATATATATATATATACATATATATATATATATATATATATATATATATATATATATATATATATATATATATATATATATATATATAAATGTATAGAATATCATAAAACGTTAATTTTAATTTTGAAACGCTAAAAGTTGTAATATTCTGAAAATAACTACATCTACCACTAAACGCTACTTAAAATGTTATTTAGCCGAACAATTACTATTCATAATTTCCTGTGTGGATATTATAAATAAATTTGTGAACTCTATTGGTTTTACATTAATTTGTGAGCAAACTATTTGCCATCCTTATCTTATTTGCCATCCTTTTTTTTTACCCCTATCTAGCCAAGTAAATATTGAATTTCAACAAACTATTTTATCATTGAAATAAATTTATATAATTTGTCTATTTTTCTAATTGATGACTTTGAAATTATAAATAAATACTTTAAGGTTATAAGTGATTATTTTAAAGTTATAAGTGATCACTTTAACACTATAAAAATTAATCACCTTAACATCTTGAATAATCACTTTAAGGTTGTAAGTGATTACTTTAAGACGACAATGAATGTAAAGGTGATCTCACCATAAAACCATCTCATTTGAGAATTTATAAATATTTAATGGAAAAATAAAAAAGGTGAGTATATAATGATAATTTTCAGAGAAATAAGAGAAATATATATATATATATATATATATATATATATATATATATATATATATATATATATATATATATATATATATATATATATATATATATATATATATATATATATATATATATATATATATATATATATATATATATATATATATATATATATATATATATATATATATATATATATATATATATATATATATAAAACTAAATTTCGTAGGTCAGAGAATAACTTTCAAGTGCTCAAATTTTTATCCAATTTTTAATGTAAAATTACTCTAGAAAATATACACCTCAAAAATCGTACTTTTAAATTTAAATTGATTGATAAAAATTATATGTCCATACTCGTTTAATTCTCTATCTCCAATCTCCAATAATGTTCGTTCACCCTCAAATGCTCCTTACACTTCTTTCCTTCCTCTTCATCACAACACTAACAAATTCCATTACAACCCCATATAAACCAACCGACCACATTCTCATCAGCTTTGGCGTAACAACTGTTATCGATAACCGTCTATGGCAGAATGATCAAGACTTCATCCTCACTTCGCTATCTGCCACCAGTAAATCCACTGCAAAAGCAGTAGAGGTGGCTTCACCTCTTTATGACATGGCCCGAATATTTCGGGCGACGACAACATATTCCATACCTGTTACTACGTGGGGCCCAAAACTAGTCCGCCTCTACTTTCCACCCCTATCCATATCCTACGACATCATAGACACCAAATCGTCTTTTCTTTCGCTCACAATTAATGGGTTCAATATTTTGCGCAATTTTAGCGCGTTCGCTGTTACGACTAACGCGAAAGCGCACGCCAACACCACCGCGCCGGTAACAGACGGTCTTGTAAGAGAGATTTACATCTCTTTAGACGAAGGAGACGGGCAAAGGGCTATAAACCTAACTTTCTCACCAAGTAACCCGGATGGGTTCGGGTTCATAAACGGGTTGGAGATTATATCTATTCCCGATGGGTTGTACTTGAACCGTTCCGGATCCAATATGGTTCCATATCTTACGGGTGGGTTTCAAGATTATTTGAATAGCCCGTTTAATTTTTCGGATTCAATAACTATGGAAAATATTATCCGGCTGAACGTTGGTGGGTCGATCGTGGATCAGAGTGATGTTTCCGGACTTAGCCGGACTTGGTTCGGTAGAGACGATGACTACATGATGTAAGCTCAACAATATTTTTCAAATTTCCTGAATTTAATTTTAGACAATTGTCTTCTAATTTTCTAATTTTAGATAATTTTGGGTCACCAGGAAATATAAATTCTTTTGAATTCCCAAAAAGCATAGGAAGTAATTAATTTATTAGTGTCAAGTAAAAAAATAAATAGTATTTTTTTCTTACAAAGTTATCAATTACTTTCTTCTTTTCTTATAAAGTTTGGATAAGAAATGTAAATGAAAACAAGAAAAATATAATATTTTAGATAATGAATATATTATTTTATTAAATAATAAATTTAATTTAATGAAAAAAAGTAGGCACCATATATAATTATTAAAAAAATTGAAATAAAGTCATTGAAAAGATCATAACTAATAAAAAACATATTTTTATAAAGTTAATGAGAAATATGTAAGGATCATAAGAAATATACAAATGTTAAAATGAAGTTAGTGGCTAGAAAATATGTGAGAATTATAAGGATTATTATTAAAATATTAAAATATGATTAAAAAAGTTATTTTTATTCGAAATTTATGATATAAAAATAAAAAATTCTTTAAGTAACGATAAAAATGCAATCTTCATAGCTCTATACTTGTGTGATAATTTCCATTTTCAGTATTCAACCAAAAGAAAAAGAAAAAAACAATTTCTAGGAATTTTTTTAAGTTATTAATTTTTTAAAAAATTAAAAATTTTATAGGAATTTAAGTATTTATTTGTTGACCAAACAAGCTCTTGGTAAATATTATTGACCAATATGTCGATTGTAGCAGTGACATCTTTGACTAATATGTGTTTGCGAAGTTCAATGCGTTTGTAGGATCGAGTTAAACATAATTAAAAATACAATAATATGATATTATATTGATAGGTGTGAAGAGACGAATAAAATAAGCTCTCAAATGGTTATATATTTTTCTCATATAATAATCGCAATATTAAGATACTATAGAATAAAGAACAATGTAAAATTATTCTATAAAGCATAAAAAAAAAAAAAAAAAACGGAGGAAATATGCAATATAGAAGTATAATCACGTCTCTTCTCACTATAGGCTACAAGTGTGCATCATGCAATACAAGTCTTCCGTATAGTTGAAGTATATAATCCCACTTTAAACGTTAGATGAATGAGATTCTAATTCTTGACATGACCTTTTAAAGTCATATCAAGTACTCAATTTATCTAAAAGTTTAATTAGATGATTAAGTAATCATTTAAAACTGCAAATACAATTTTAAATTCGGAATAATAGCACTCTACCACTTTTATGTACTTATTTCTGAATTATATATATATATATATATATATATATATATATATATATATATATATATATATATATATATATATATATATATATATATATATATATTTTTATTGATTATATTGAGTTGTACCTTAGCTTGTGTTGAACACATGTAACTTTGCTATTGTATTTGGTTTCATTCGTCTCTTTCTTTGCAGTGCTTTTTTTATTTGAGCGTCGCTTTGACTGTATCCCTCTTGCCCTGTCTTCAGATGGGGTGTAGGTATGATTTGTCAGTCACGAACCCACAAACCCAGTTCTAAGCGGAATCTATCGTATATGATGGTAAATTGATTAATTTTAATTTATGTTGTACATGATCAGTAATGGTCTAAACTACACATTGTCCTACGACGATACCACAATCAATTATACAGTTGCAACACCATCGTATACGGCGCCAGAGTTAGTGTACCTGACAATGAGGTTCATGGGACCATATGTTAAAGAATTGAAGAAAAACCAAAATTTGACATGGTTGTTCGAGGTCGATGTTGGATTTAATTATCTTGTGAGGCTCCATTTTTGCGAGTTAGATCCCAACATCAACAACACTGGCCAAAGACTTTTCGACGTTAGTATCAACAATCAAATGGGTGCACATGATATTGATGTTTTTGCGCTAACGGGTGGCATTTTAATTCCAATGTATCGAGATTTCGTTACGCTCTTTGAAGGTAGTGGTACCAACAAAGCTAGTGTCGAAACCAGAGGTCTTCTTTCAGTGACACTTACTCCCGACCTTACCGCAACGTAAGTCAATCACCGTTTTTTATGGGTAAGAAATCGAGAATTCGGCCCCTTGCATGAGGAGGCTAGGAGTCAAGCTTTGATTTTCCCCTGGGTTAAAAATTGAACGCCTTCACAAGAATGAATAAAAAGAGTTTCTACAATACATTTGCATATATTTTAACCAAGTTCAACTCGCCGTCTTTGACGGTTTTTTTTTTAGTCTTTTGACCCAAAAACTTACATTTTTAGCCAATATGGGTTTAAAATCGCTATTTAAGATAGCAATTTCACGAGAAGTTTAATTTTCAACTGTTTTTACTTGAAGCCCATTTCTCTATTTCTTTTAAAAATAAAAAATTTCTTTACTAATAATTAATCATTAGGGTAAAAATCTTAAGCTAATGAGTAAGAACCCATGATATAATAAATAGGGTAAAAATCATTAGGATAAAAAAAACAAATATTCAACTAATAATTAATCAGCTAATAATTATTTTCATTAATATAAGCAAGATATATTTCATAATAAATACAAATATATTTACTGTTGTAAATATATATTCTTGACATAATATTTAAAAGTTGATGTTCATATTTAGAAAATTAGGATAAGACTTTTTGTCACACTACAATAAATTTTTTATTTTATAATTGTTTTAAATAAATACACAACAATATAGTTAGAGTTTAGTTTTCAAATTTGCAATAATGGTCAACTGTTGCTCTGTGTTTTAGGTATGGCGATGTTATGCTCAATGGATTGGAGATTTTCAAGTTGAGTTCTTCAAATGGTTCTCTTGCTGCACCAAATCCTACTCTCCCTTTACAAAGTAATAATCTTATTATTTGTCGTTTAGACTTTGTCAACCTTTCTAATAATAAGATTTGATTGTAATATGTTATGTGAGAAATTGTCTCTATCAGTTGCAAATATATAATAAACGGAGGAAGTAGAATTCCAGCCACTACCATATGTTGTGTGAGAAATTATCTCTATCATTTGCAAATATATAATAAACGGAGGAAGTAGAATTCTAGCCACAATCACAAGCATAATAAGTTGGAGCTCCATCGACCACTGGTCTGATCACGCACTTACCTGCTTCAGGCATGTCATGTATAGGTTCAAGCCATGTTTGACCTAGTACTAATAATTGATAGAATATATAACGTACATATCTCGAGGCTTTAATATTATTTTAAGCTTTTGGTTGTAACTTCAAGATATATTATATATTTTATCAGTTGATAAAATATTCAATAGAATATCCCAAGATTTTAGCTATTAATTTGGGTTAAGTATCCTATCATTAGTTTAGATAAGTTCCAATTAGAGTTAATTACCTAGATTGAATTTACTACTATAATAAAAATATTATTTTTGAGATTAGATTTACTACTTGGAAAATATCTATTTGCTACTGTGTTGATCACTTTTGTGATTTCGAAAACCCTGACATCATTCTGGCCCTTCTATGTATTTTAAAAAAATATATAACTGGATTGATTTATGTCTAAGTAGTGTAATGCTCTTGCGTCTTTTAAATTTGTTACATCATAATCTCCAATGTGATGACATTTTGGCTAAAATATAATAAAATGCAAAGAACAGAGGAATGTTTAATGGTTATCATTTTCATCATTATTTCTTGCACAAGTTTCACTAAACAAATCTTGGTTGCACATTGTAGGACTGCACATTGTAGGACGTGAATACGGTCTAACCAAAATCATGATCATCTTCATCATACTTGGTAAATTCATCATTTCCTATCCATCTTTGCTCTACTTAAGAAGTTTTAGATTTTCCTTTCAACTCTTGTTCGCAATTAGTAACTGTGAACAGCTTCGTGTTAAAAATACCTGCTGCCTCCTTTTTTTGAACAAAGGAGACCTGGGATACAAACCCAAATCTAACATCATATCAGAGTTTGTGCATGTTAAAGTGTCCATTATTATTCACATGTATATCATTCAACATCAGAAAAAGAGAAATAGAATATGCAAATTTATAAACTAGAAGAATAATTTCAACTACACTATAAATTATCGTAAACGTTTCTTCGAACTTATAAGTAGATTACAAAATTTCAATATTCTAAACAAAAATTAAAAAAAGAACCCTAAAAAATTCTACCCAAATTAGAAACTAATTCAATTAAATTAAAAAAGTAAACTAATTTATAGAGAATTTGGACAATTAAAATTAGCCTTGGTTATAACTTGAAATTCGGGCCTCCCATTTTGAATGTTTCGCTTTCATTTAATATTATTTTCTATATTCCAGCAAAACTATCAAACAACTTTACACAGTGCAGTGGCATGCCTACCATATTTGTTGGTGTAGGTTGTGACTGTGATTCCAGCAAAGCTTATATACTCTTCATTTTTTTTTCCCTAAGAGATGGGGTTACATGTGAACCCCATGCTAACGAACTTGGTACACCTATGCTTTTACTTCAATTTTTATTTGAATTGTCCAGACTCATTTTTTTCAGCTTGTGGTCTTACCAGTAAAGCTAACTCCTATGTGAATATTTTCTTTTTAGGAATTGGAATAGGCATATGCATGTTAATTGCACTAATCCTCTTGTACAAAAAAATGAACTCGCTGAGCGAGAAAAGTAAAGAAATTGAAACATTGTTGAAACAACATGGATCCCTCGGTCCAAAGAGGCATACTTATGCAGATTTGAAGAGAATTACAAACTCCTTCAAAATCAAGCTAGGTGAAGGAGGTTACGGTATTGTATACAAAGGAAAACTACATTGTGGGGATCAAGTGGCAGTGAAAATTCTCAAGAGATCATCGAATCGAGATATGGATATGGTGGAATTCATCAATGAAGTTGCAAGTATCGGAAACACCAATCATAAAAACATTGTGAAACTCCTAGGCTTTTGTTACGAGGGTTCAAAACGCGCTCTTATATATGACTACATGCCTTGCGGATCTCTTGAAAAGTTCACACATGGGGGCAGAGACGAAAACAATCAACAACTCTCATGGAAAAGTTTATTTGAAATCGCGATTGGGATTGCAAGAGGGCTAGAGTACTTGCACCAAGGGTGCAACACGAGAATATTACACTTTGACATTAAGCCCCAAAACATTCTATTAGACGAGAATTATTGCCCCAAGATATCTGATTTTGGCCTATCTAAGATATGCCCACAAAAGGACAGCATAATATCAATGTCAGAAGCCAGAGGAACTGCAGGGTACATTGCTCCTGAGGTTTTCTTCAAGAGATTTGGCGGAGTTTCTCATAAATCAGATGTTTATAGTTACGGAATGTTGGTTTTGGAAATGGTTGGGTGTCGAAAAAATATTGATACGAAAGTGGAACATAGTAGTGAGCAGTATTTTCCGCATTGGATTTACAAGCAACTCGAGGAAGTTGAAGAGATCGATCAAATCGACACCACAAACAACAATGAGGGATCAGTACTCAAAAGGAAGATGGTTGTAGTGGGTTTATGGTGCATACAAACCAACCCCTTCACCCGACCAAATATGACTCGAGTTGTAGAAATGCTCGAAGGAACACTCGACTTGCTGCAGATTCCTCCGATTCCATCTCTTGCTTCTCCTTTGAGATCACACGAAATTTCTACCACTCTAGATGAAATCTCATTAGGTGGACTTTTTGTATCCTCCATTTCATGTTCTAGTTAGACAATGTAGCCATTATAGTGAGCTTTTTAGCTTTGTGTAAATGATTGTCTCCAATAAGTGCAACATAATTTGCCAGTTAATTCGCTTATGTTATATTTGGAAACGATGATTATTGGTTTAATTTCATGTTTGGCAAATCAATGAATTCAATTTTGAATTTAAGTCATTTCTACCATTGGATTAAAAGTAGATAAAGTTAAGAATGTGAGAATGATTTTATAATCTTGTCATTTTCAAATTCTTTCTTTATGATTTCACAATTGAAATTTACAATTTGAAATGAATTTATTAGTTCCAAACACAACTTTAGGAAATCACCATCGATAATTTTATTCTTCTCCGCAATTTCTTGAAGTTGTAAAACAAACTCTAGGCCCCAAACAACATCCCCAACCGATGGACGTTCGCTACCTTGATTGCGTACGCAATAAGCTCGGGAATAATCTCACCGAATTTGCTTAGACAATGACTGCAATTTGGCCTTTTAAATTCGGGTCTATGATAATATTTTTATAATTTTTATATGTACGTAGTTTAAGATATTAATAATGGCAAATCCTAATATTAAGAGGCGAACGTGTGTCTCAATTGAAGAACTCAATTTGCAATGGGTGTTTGAAACTTCTCAAAATATTGATTATAACTTAATTATCTCACCATAAAAGGTATTGCATTCCAATCTTTAAGCATGGAACATGCCATTACAAGGCTTCTTCTCTAAGAAAAATGCATTTATAGAAATAAAAAATAGAATAAAAGTCTTTTCTTATTTATATCGATCTCATCGTAAAATGGTCTTAAATTAGGCTAAATAGTCTTACTTAATTAGTTAACACATTCATTTTAGTACTCAAAATACTCACTTTAGTTGTTAATACTTTAACACATCATTTTATATGCTAAAACTAACATTTTTTGAATATTATAGCACTCATTTTTGTTCTTTAAAAGAGTCAGTCCGTTTGGTAGATGGTAATAAATGGTAGTAATGGAAATAAAAACTAGTGTAATTTTGATTGAAAAATCTCTTGGCTACCTTGATGGCCATACTTGTCCAACTTTAATTATCTCATTTTCTTCATACAATTCATTCCAATGCATTACCATTGGGAAAAGTGGTATTAGGTGGTAATGAAAATTTGTAAACAAAAATATTTTTTTGTGATCAAAGTTTCATCACCATGGGAATGACATGGAAATTGAGATGAAATAAAACACTGTAAATCATTTCCATTATCACTATTTAGTATCACTAACCAAACAGATCGTTAATACCATATGATCGTGAGACAGTTTCATACTTGCTCTTGTAGCTTGGAGGAGAGTGGCATTATTACTGAGTGGGCTTTATATCATGGCAAAAACTTGGGAGAGACCGCCTCAATATGAGGCGGTACAATTGGGTCGGCCCAAAAGCTAAAAGTTAAAAAAATAAAAATGGCGCAAAATCCCAAAATTAGAATATAAATTTAATTTTGACTTTAATGATATCAATTCTGACATTTAAGTGATCAATTTCAATTTAAAGTAAACCTTAAATAAATCAATTAAAATAAAAATATTCAATTTTTCTAAAAGTGATCAATTTTGACATTAAAGTAATCAATTTCTACTTACAAGTTTATAAACTTAAATGGACAATTATTTTAAAGTCTTCAATTTCGATGTTAAAGTGATCAATTCAAACGTTGAAGTGATCAAAAAAGTGATCAATTAAATGATCAGTTATAACTTATAAAAGAAACCAATTATATTTATGACCTTAAAGATATCAATTATGACTTTAAATTGATCAATTATTGATCGCGAATTGTAAAAAATTATAATTAAACCGATTGGACTCTTGGTCTCAATATAAGACGATTGGCTCCTAAAACCTTCTGTTTTATCATTTCATTTTCTGTTTATTAGGCTTGATATCACTTGTGTTTCTCTGGGTTAAAAAATAGGAGCATAGAACTCATTATAACCCAAAAGGTTTAGTTACAAAATTTTGTATTTATGTTCTTATATGTAGATTCTGATAGCTATATGTATATGGGCTCTCAACCTCTCTAGGGTACCAATCCTTCCCTCTAATATCAATCAATTTGTCACAAACTAGCTATTGCAATATATATATATATATATATATATATATATATATATATATATATATATATATATATATATATATATATATATATATATATATATATATATATATATATATATATATATATATTAAATGTATAAGAATATCATAAATCGTTAATTTTGATTTTGAAACGCTAAAAGTTATAATGTTTTGAAAACAATTACATCTACCACTAAACGCTACTTAAAATGTTGTTTAGCCGAGCAATTACTGTTCACAAATTCCTGTGTAGAGACAGTCTCTGTAACAACCCGACTTACCGTTGACTGGGTAAATAGGGTCATCACTGGATTCGTTTCCCAAGAAACTGAAATCACACTTCCAAAACTTGGGCAAAGGGGTCACAAGCTCTTCAACGTGACTAACTCAGCTAAATCCCAAAACCAACATCTAACTAATACACAAGATAATCATACAATTTTCTACAAGTCCGATATAACCAGCACAGCCAAAACAAATATACATTTATCCAAAAACCTAATACAAAACTACAAATTCCTACGTGCTCAGCTCAATATACATCCTTGGAACGCTATTCAACACCGTTAACCCATCGTTCCCGACCGATTTCGATCTGTGATCAAACTAAAAGATGGAAACAACAGGGAATCAGATTAAACTGAATGAGAAGTAACAATCCAAAACAATAAAACACAGCAATTCAAATTATAGGTTTAAAAGCAACATCAGTTTCCTAGATCTATGTGCGCACAGGGAGTCTAGTTGAGAGGCTCATCCATAGCTCTAAGGCTATATGTCACTCTCGGGTGAAGCTAGTCAATATCTCAATGACAATTCGCTTCAAACAGGGAGCAGGGAACAATGTTCCTCAACTCCGTCAATGACCAGCTCGCAAGCCCGATCCATTGACCATATCATAATATCAGCATAAACATTCACAACAACAATTGTCTCAACAATTTCCAATTCAAAAGAACTTTGATAAAACTGTTTTACACCAAAAAGTAGTCTGGCCAGACCCTTTAAGGGACTGTTACTACTCACCGATGATGTCGCTTCAAGGAGTCAGGTTCGATTCGCAACTATCAACTAGAAAGGTTCCTCGATGACGTCGCCTCCTGAAGCATAACAAACATAACATCACAACAAAGCGTTCGATACTACAAACTAACATGTAACTTATTACATCTCCTCCTAAGACCGCAGCTTAACCAAGAGTTATGCTAGCATTCTAACCTTTAAAATCTTACAGTCGATTCAAGAATATCAATTACCCAATACTTTCTTATAAACAACCATGTTCCACCAATTTCGTAAATTCAATGTCCATCCATCTCATACTTACATATCAAGATTCACAAGGATTAAGGTTACACCAAGACCCTTAATCTATTAGAATGTATTTGATTAAACACAAAGATCATTGTTCTTCCTACAATCAACAAGTCTCAACAGAATCTAATACTTCATCCAAAAATATTTAATTATCCAATTAATTTCCGTATCTCTTGATCCCAAATTAGGAATCCCGTAATGGTTTTAGGACACCTCTGACTAAAACAGGCATAACTCACTCATACGGAAACCAAATGAGACGATTTTAGTGGCTACGCGACCATTACTCAGAGCTCTACTATTCTTATTAAGACACTAAAACCCATAAACAATTAGAACGATCCCAAAATAGCCAAAACAGAAAGTTAAGCTTCGAAATTGAAATTTCAAAATCTACAATACCAAGTTTTATACTAGAAATCAAATAACCCAAATAACCAATACTAATCAACACTAGCAAGAACCCAATTACTAATTAAACTCATATACTCTAATTAAATTCAAGTTGATGCTTAAATTTGATTTAAAAACCCCAAATTGAATCCACAAATACCAAACTACTTTAAAACATTCAATTAATACTTAAATAGAATAGTTTGTCGATTACCTCAATCACCATTAAAGGACCTTTCAACTTAAGGTAAGATTGTAGGTGGTAGTTGTGGTGGTGGTGGACCAAGGGAAGGAGTGGCGGCACATGCAGCAGTCAATGGCCAGGCGTGCTGCTACTGCCGGTGACAGTTCGTGGGGAAAGGGGGACGCGATCTGTACTGCAGGGGCTGCTTGTGGAGGGAAAAAACGCGGCCTGTTGTGATGCCGAGGCTGTTGAACCGTGACGGAGATGGAGAATGAGTGAGTCCAGTGTGAGGGAGAAAGGGAAATGGATGAGTATAAGGGTTTATAATTAAGGAGTTAACGTAATGAGTCATAAATTACGTGGCGAAATTACGGTGACTCAACTTCATACTCATACTCACGAAAATATGAGATGGGTAATACACCCATATTTTTCGTCGTATAATTTATTTTTCAATACTTTATTTAAATTTATTTTTATAAAGATAAGATAGTAATCAATTAATAAAATATAATCAAAATACACTTTAATCGAAGTATTCTTTATATAAATTTTATACATTAAATAAAATATACCTCTTTTTGAAAATGTTACCAACGGAATACTTGAGTCAATATCATCAAAATAATAATATTATTACTCGAATTAACTTACTTAATAACCCCAATCAGTTTAATAAACTTATAATTAAGCTTTATTAAATGTAGTCTATTTCAGTCTCACTATGAGACGTTCATCATATAAGGGTTGAATAGCCCAACTAATACAAATATTAACATATGTGCTTCTTATTTTGTGGTCGTTTCATCGAGAAATGTTCTTTCACAAAAGTAGTTCATTATTATTTTATCCTTAATATTAAACTGCTATGCGGACAACGCTCTAAATAAACATATGATAAAATAAAAATAATCCAAATTCAATTAAGGCAAACCATAACACCAATTTTTCTCACTTGTAAGAAATCCAAATGAATAAAATCAAAGTGAGTCACACCAACATTGTAATTATTTGTTGATGTTAGGAAAGCAGGAGACAAGAAGTTCATGCATATAAATCATTACTCTATTGATTTTACAATAATTTGTGAAAAAATTAGTATGTAGATGAATGGAGAAGGTTAGCTAATTGGATAATGTGAACAAATCATATGTTCATATGCATGCATTTGCTAATTGCCAATTGCTACATTGTGATCCACAATCCTTGTTCAAAAACTTACATTTTTAGCCAATATGGGTTTAAAATCGCTATTTAAGATAGCTATTTTATGTGAAGCTTATTTTTCCAATTATTTTTACCTGAAGCCCATTTCTCTATTTTTTAAAAATAAAATAGTTAGTTTGTTTATTTTTCTTGCCACATTTTATTTTAGGGAAGTGGTCCCACCAAGGAAAATTTTGTCATATACAAATTTTTGCTTACTTTAAATTTAATCCAGATTTATGCAATATAAATGACTTTACAATTTCTTAGTCTTTGTATTATATATGATTCATTATTGCAATTTCAAAAGAGCATATAGAGTAATTATTTGTTTGATAACAAGAATATTTTCCTTTGAAAAATACTTTATTTAATGACTTTTTCAAATTTGCATTGAAGTTGAAACTTTTGTCTGTTTTTCTAGATATGACGATCTCTTGCTCAATGGATTGGAGATTTTCAAGTTGAACTCTTCAAATGGTTCTCTTGCTGCACCAAATCCTAATATCCTTATGAATTTAACATCTTCACAAGGTAATAATCGATCTTCGAATAGTTCTCATCATTTAATACCGATTATCGGAGGAATCCTTGGTGCTATTCTAGTAGTCGCACTCATATCATCAATATATTTCATAATCATTTTCCGAAGAAAAAAGGAGAAACAAAAATTCATGAAAACAAGGAGCAAAGATGATACTAGCAAGCTTAAGTGGATTTCGCCGTTGGATGATTCTGGATCTAATGCAACTACCGCTAGTGTGATTTCTTCTCTGTCGTTCGATCTTTGTCGACGTTTCTCATTTGCACAAGTTAAGGTTGCTACAAACGATTTCGACGACGATTCGATCATAGGAACCGGTGGGTTCGGTAAAGTTTACAAGGGTTCAATAGATGATGGAGCCACTATTGTGGCCATAAAACGTCTTACGACAACATCAAAGCAAGGCGTTCGCGAGTTTGAAACAGAAATCGAGATGCTATCGAGACTACGTTACGTACATTTGGTGTCCTTAATCGGATACTGTGACGAACACGGTGAAATGATCATAGTTTACGAGTATATGCCACGTGGCACTCTTTGAGATCACTTGTTGTACAAGAATCCCGAGAGAAGCGAGAACCATACACCATTGTCGTGGAAGCAACGACTTATGATTTGTCTTGGATCAACTCGCGGTTTGCACTATCTTCACGCGGGTGTTAAACAATTGATTATTCATCGAGATGTCAAGTCTACGAATATTCTTCTTGATGATAAGTGGATGGCCAAAGTCTCAGACTTTGGCCTTTCAAAGGTAGGACCCACTCCTGGTGATATGGGTCCTACCCATGTTAGTACCGCTGTTAAAGGTAGTGTTAGATATTTAGATCCAGAGTACTATCGACGTCAACAATTGACAGAGAAATCAGATGTATACTCCTTCGGAGTTTTGTTGTTCGAGGTTTTATGTGCTCGATTTGCGATGAACCCTAATCTACCCAAGCAACAAGTGAACTTAGCCGTGTGGGCTCGTTATAACTAGAAAAATAAAACCCTCCACACAATTGTCGATCCAAATCTAACAGGGCAAATTGCACCCGAATGTCTAAGAAAATTTGGAGAAGTGGCAGAAATGTGTATACGAGAACATGGAAGTGATCGTCCTTCGATGGGGGACGTAGTTTGGGGCCTTGAATTTGCCTTACAACTACAAGAAACCGCGGAGAAAATTATGCAAAACAATTTAAGTGATGATCCTCAAGGAGAAATTTCAGATTCTACGATAAGTTTTAAACTTGATGGGGCAAATGCATTAGGTTCAATGTATATTGATAATGAATCGACCACATTAAATGATGATTTTTCTGATATTAAGATGGTTGATGTGGGCACAAAAAAGTTATTGGATAGTAGAACTACTACATTTAATTCATCGGAATCACCCATAATTGATATGAAGTCTGGTTCTGTTTTTTCTGAGATTATCGACCCAAAAGCCAGATGACTCGTACAAATTGTTGTATGAGACGATTTCTCTATAAAATGTGTTTCATACGACATGAGAATATAAGATTTTTATTTCTCTTACAAGAGTATCTAAAAGAAATAAGAAAATATATTTTTTTTGTAAATTTTTTTTTGAGGATAATAAATAAAACTGTTAATTTATTAATTAGTATTATATTTTGAATATTTCAAGGTACGGTTGTGTTTTTAATATGAATAATTATATCATAAAAAATATAAGATGCATAAGTGCCGTGTTATTCCATTTCATTTTTTAGTTTTTTGTTTTAAGAAAATCTAATAATTTATTGATAAAAATATCATACGACATCTATAACAGAGTAACAATCGATCAAATACATAACAATTTTAATCAAACAAAATTTTACTCCCTCCTACTCTTCCTACTTGTCCCAATTACTTTTTGGTTACCATTCACTAATCACTCTTAATTTGTATTTTATTCTTAATCTATAACTTAAAATATAATCAAGCGGGATTTTTTTCATTCGTCTAATACAATGATTATTAATATCAACTTTTCATAATTTTTAATTATGCACAATTAAAGATATTAAAGGTTAAAATGTTGCCTCGACAAGTGTTAAAAAGGTAAATGGGACAAGTAGGCTGAATATGAGGGAGTATATAAAAAAAGTCATGATAATTATATAGGAGATCCAATACTAAAGTCTTCCCTCTATCGTGATCATTATAAGGTTGATAGTAGCTTCAAAATTTACAATGAAGGTTAGAATTTTTTGAGAGAAAAAAAGAGAGAAGAGAGCAAGATTAGCAATTTATAAAAGTCTAGTTTTTTTCTACTTTGCCACATACATACATAACAAAATTCTTTACTCTTCTCAAATGGAATTATAAAATTTTATGTCAAATTTTTAATTAATAATTCTCATTAATTTATATAAAAAAGCATATTCATATGTGAATATTGATAAATTCATTTCGATATATATCTTTTAAATATTATTTATTATAACTTTTAAAAATTTACAATTAAAGTTATTTAACTTTTATATTTACATTAAAATCTAAAAACAAAAATTACAAGAATAAAAGAAAATGTAGCGATAAAAATAAGAATACTTTTGGGAGAGACTTGTATACTAAGTAGACAAATTGGACCAAGTCAATTGGTGAGTGGCAAAATGAGACTTGAGACTTGAGACTTGAGACTTGAGACTTGAGAGTGATAGATGGAATTTAAAGGGTGACAATATTATTAAATGTCACAACTTTTTCTTTATTTTAGATTATAATTTATTGGGGCCTTCAAGTAAAATAAGAACAAATTTATAAAGTTGTTGAATTTTCTTCTATGCTAAAAACCATTTTGATAAATTGATTGATCATAGCTTTTGTTTTTATTGGAAGATGGCAAATAAGGAGTCCAAGGTTGGACCTGTCTAGGCTATGAACTAATTTATTTAAATAAAAATCTATTTGTTTTGAATTGTTTGAAGTATTATAACCTTTTTTATTCTAATGTAATAATACCTCATATGGTTTTTCACATTTTTTATACATCATTTTAATTTTTAATGTGTTGAAAAGTATTTGTTAAAAATTATAAAAAGTTAATGATAATAAAATATACATTGAGACGAATCAAACAAGATTGGTTACCATTCACTAATCACTCTTAATTTGTATTTTATTCTTAATCTATAACTTAAAATATAATCAAGCGGGATTTTTTTCATTCGTCTAATACAATGATTATTAATATCAACTTTTCATAATTTTTAATTATGCACAATTAAAGATATTAAAGGTTAAAATGTTGCCTCGACAAGTGTTAAAAAGGTAAATGGAACAAGTAGGCTGAATATGAGGGAGTATATAAAAAGTCATGATAATTATAAAGGAGATCCAATACTAAAGTCTTTCCTCTATCGTGATCATTATAAGGTTGATAGTAGCTTCAAAATTTACAATGAAGGTTAGAATTTTTTGAGAGAAAAAAAGAGAGAAGAGAGCAAGATTAGCAATTTATAAAAGTCTAGTTTTTTTCTACTTTGCCACATACTTACATAACAAAATTCTTTTTTACTCTTCTCAAATGAAATCATAAAATTTTATGTCAAATTTTTAATTAATAATTCTCATTAATTTATATAAAAAAGCATATTCATATGTAAATATTGATAAATTCGTTTTAATATATATCTTTTAAATATTATTTATTATAATTTTTAAAAATTTACAATTAAAGTTATTTAACTTTTATATTTTTACATTAAAATCTAAAAACAAGAATAAAAGAAAATTTAGCGATAAAAGTAAGAGTACTTTTGGGAGAGACTTGTATACTAAATAGACAAATTGGACCAAGTCAATTGGTGAGTGGCAAAATGAGACTTGAGACTTGAGACTTGAGAGTCAAGATCAACCCTTAAAGTTGGGCAACTGTTTCTTTATTTTAGATTATAATTTATTGGGGCCTTCAAGTAAAATAAGAACAAATTTCATAAAGTTGTTGAATTTTCTTCTATGCTAAAAACCATTTTGATAAATTGATTGATCATAGCTTTTGTTTTTTATTGGAAGATGGCAAATAAGGAGTCCAAGGTTGGACCTGCCTAGGCTATGAACTAATTTATTTAAATAAAAATCTATTTGTTTTGAATTGTTTGAAGTATTATAACCTTTTTTATTCTAATGTACTAATACCTTATATGGTTTTTCATATTTTTTATACATCATTTTAATTTTTAATGTGTCGAAACGTGTTTGTTAAAAATTATAAAAAGTTAATGATAATAAAATATACATTGAGACGAATCAAACAAGATCACATACACTTATTAATATATTGAGAATAATAGCTACTCTTGTGAAAGACCGGCTCTCGGTGAAACGATCTCAAAACAAGAAGCTTATTTATTAAAAATTATAAATTGAGTTATTCAACTCATGATTGAAGAACGTCTCACAATAAGACCGTGTCACACAACAATTTGTGTGAGAATAAATATAAACTAGAATAATTGGTGAATAGTATGAAAAAAAATAAATAAATCATCTGATAAGAATAGGGAGGAGTAAAAAAAAATGACAAATGAGTTGGATCCACGTACATATACAGATGAGCTTTGCACACCTTATACTAGTATAATGAGTCATCAAAAACGACTAAATTTACTTAAAGGCTAATAAGCAAAAAACATACTTCCTCCATCTCTTTTGAGTGCCTATTTGATTATACACACTATTCAATGTATTGTTTTAATTCATAATGTCTAAAATTATGGATAATAAAAATTATAAAAAATTAATATTAATAAAATTTACATTAAGACTAATCAAGAAAGATCCAACTTGACATTTTTTTGTTAATATATTAAAAATAAAAATACAAATTAAGGGTAATCTTTAATTTTTAATTTTTAATGTAAAACATATAGAGTTAGGAGTCATATAATATACCCCAAACCAATCCTTGATTTGGCCTATGTGCATAATTTTTTATTTACAAGACTAGGTTTTTATACAATGTAAATATCTATGGGGAAATAAATATTAAACCAAAAGAGAGTATTATTAGAGCATAAAATAAAAAAATATATAATTATCCTCAATGGTAATAAATGGTTATAAAGCGATGGATGGAGAAAGACAAATTGAAAAATTAATCCTATCATTATGAGGGTAAAACATATCGAACACTTGTCCCCAAAATAAAATGATAATTTTCCATTACCCTCGTATTATATTATCATCTTTTTTATTTTCATAATTTGACTTTTCTTCTCTTCTTAAATATTCACATAGATCCAAGTATGCTTTTAAAGTTAAAAATTTAGCTAATGGTGACCCTTAGCTTGATGTTAACTTTATAAACAATAGATGTAATCTAAGTGTTATTGCAAAAGCTAAATTCTCCAAAAGGTTGCTTATCAATTGGTTAAAGAAGAATAATACGAACTTTTACTGATTTTCCTGCAATAATACGAACTTTCGATTAACCTTAAATAATACCAACTTTAATATGAATTTCGCTAGAGCATCTTTAACATATTATTAACCTACAATTGTAGGTTAAGTTGCTCAAAAAAAATAGACAATACAAAAAATAAAATAAAAAGTACAAAAAAAAGGAAAAAAAAAAGTAAAGAACATGAATTCCTAATCCTCACCGTACCCCCTTCCTATCCCTAGCCCAACCTCCAGCACCCATCCCCCACAGGCCACAACTACCACCGTTCCCCGCTCACTGTCACTCCCATTCCCCACCCACTTCCAGCCACGACCATCTTCATCAAAATCCACCATCAAATCCAACCCCCCATCCTTTGCGCAGCCCCTATCCCCCTCTATTCTCAACCACCATAAAACCCTTCCCTCCACTCCACCACCACCAATCGGCCTCCCAAGAACAGCGCCCTGTGCAGCCTTCCTTACCTCCTTTCCATGACGCAACCTCCACAAACAACCACCATAACCACCCACCCTAAATGTGAACCACCACCATAACCATCCCAAATTCAAACCAAATTCAAATTCAAGATTTTTTTTTTTATTTGAAAAACTATCATTAATTAGCCTCAACATTGAACCAAAGTCGAACCAGTTTCTTTGAAATTTCAACGAGAATATTTAATGCAAAATTTGAGGATGGATGGAGTAATTTAATTGTGTAGATATTAATGGTGTGAGCAATGAAGGGGAGTAATGACAACTGATCAACCCAAATCAAAATGATTGCTAGTGAAAAATTAGTATATAACTTCTATTTTAGATGAGTCATTAAAGACTAAAAGAGTGTAATTTTATTATTTTGAAAATTAATTTTCCTAATAATAAATTTATAATCTTCATATTAAGTATATTTTGATCACTAAAGTTAACATACCTTACCTTATCAAAAGAGGTAAAAAAAATTACAATCTATACAACCTTCAACTCAAGAAAACCCGCAAATGAACTAAAAAGACTAGCAAGACAAAGAAGAAAAAACAAACAAGCTAAGACTAGTAATAGCTTATATGCATAAGCCAGAGAAATACAAACACAATCATAAAGGCAAGACTATGAGCCAAAGGTAATTATTGATGCTCGCGGACACCAAAACCACGTCTACAACTAATTTTAATTTATCTTTAGTCAAGTTCTTAGAAAGATACAACTCATTCATGTCATTTTTAATTTGCTCTTTTCACGTTTTGTTAGGCCTATCATGACTTTACTTCTATCAACCGTGATGTTTTGCATGTCGACGGTCTTCCTTCGTACATGCCAAAAGCATCTCAATCTACTTTCACGCATCTCTGCAGAGATGGATGAAGCCTCTAGTCTTTCTCTCAAAACACGGTTCTTAATCTTATCTATCTTGGTCTGTCACAACATCCAACTTAACATTCACGTCTTTCCTCTTGTCATCTTACGCGCTGCAAGTGATTTTTTCGTTGGACATTTAGAAAAAAGTTTCTCATAAATAATTTAAAGTCATAACCCAAAATCTACTATGAGTAATATTTTTGATGGTTTTTGGAATTATAACTCAATTATTTTTCTAATAAGCAACCAAATGCCAACAACTATTTTTATACAAACCATCTTTGTTACTGTTGGAATAATAACTTTCAAGTGCTCAAATTGATATTTGAATCCAATTTGTCATGTAGAAGTAGAAGATAAAGTAAACGGTCAACATACATATTAGTGTTATACAAAATTATTACTCTGAAAATAATGCAACTCAAAAATCACATTTTTGTCGTTCACACTCAAATGCTCCTTACACTTCTTTCCTTCCTCTTCATCACAACACTAACAAATTCCATTACAACCCCATATAAACCACCCGATCACCTCCTCATCAACTTTGGCCTACCAAAAAATTCTCCACAACCCACCGATAACCGCGGTGACAGATGGCGGAGCGATCAAGATTTCATCCTAGCAACGCAATCTGCCACCAGTAAATCCACTGCAAAAGCAGTGGAGGCGGCTTCAACTCCTTATCACATGGCCCGAATATTTCGGGCCACGACAACATATTCCATACCGGTTACTACGTGGGGCCCAAAACTAGTCCGCCTCTACTTTCCACCCCTATCCGTATCCTACGACATCATAGACATCAAATCGTCTTTTCTTTCGCTCACAATTAATGGGTTCAATATTTTGCGCAATTTTAGCGCGTTCAACGCGTACGCCAATACAAATGCGCCCGTAAACGACGGGCTTGTAAGAGAGATTTACATCTCTTTGAACGAAGGAAACGGGCAAAAGGGTCTAAACCTAACTTTCTCACCAAGTAACCCGGATGGGTTCGGGTTCATAAACGGGTTGGAGATTATATCTGTTCCCGATGGGTTGTACTTTCACCCTTCCGGATCCAATATGGTTCCATATCTTACGGGTGGGTTTCAAGATTATTTGAATAACCCTTTTAATTTTTCGGATTCAATACCTATGGAAAATATTATCCGGCTGAACGTTGGTGGGTCGATCGTGGAGCCGCGTGATGATTTCGGACTTAGCCGGACTTGGTTCGGTAGAGACGATGACTACATGATGTAAGTTCAACAATATTTTTCATTTTTCCTGAATTTAATTTTAGACAATTGTCTTCTAATTTTCTTTGTTTCACTGATAAACTTAAACTATCTCGTGGAAATATAAATTCTTTTGAATTCCCAAAAAGCATAGGAAGTAATTTATTTATTAGTGTCAAGTAAAAAATAAATAGTATTTTTTTCTTACAAAGTTATCAATTACTTTCTTCGTTTCTTATCAAGTTTCCATAAAGAATTTAAATGAAAACAAGAAAAATATAATATTTTAGATAATAAATATATTATTTTATTAAATAATAAATTTAATTTAGTGAAAAAAAGTAGGCACCATATATAATTATTAAAAAGATTGAAATAAAGTCATTGAAAAAATTATATGGACCATAACTAATAAAAAGATATTTTTATAAAGTTAATGAGAAATATGTAAGGATCATAAGAAATATACAAATGTTAAAATAGAATTAGTGGCTAGAAAATATGTGAGAATTATTAGGATTATTATTAAAATATTAAAATAAGATTAAAAAGGTTATTTTTATTCGAAATTTATAATATAAAAATAAAAAATTCTTTAAGTAACCATAAAAATGCAATCTTCATAGCTCTATACTTATGTGATAATTTCTATTTTCAGTATTCAACCAAAAGAAAAAGAAAAATAAAATTTCTAAGTATGTTTGTAAGTTATTAATTTTTTAAGAAATTAAAAATTTTATAGGAATTTAAGTATTTATTTGTTGACCAAACAAGCTCTTGGTAAATATAATTGACCAATATGTCGATTGTAGCAGTGACATCTTTAACTTGTGTGCAGAGTTTGAATGTGTTTACTACATCACACACTAATATGTATATATATACTTGTTTCTTGCCGTGTTTGCTGAGTTCAATATCGAGTTAAACATAATTACAAATACAATAATATGATATTATATTGATATGCGTGGAGAGACCAATAAAATGAGATTTCAAATGGTTATATATTTTTTTCATATAATAATCGCAATATGTAAGATACTATAGAATAAAAAACAATGTAAAATTATTCTATAAAGCATAAAAAAAAAACGGAGGAAATATGCAATATAGAAGTATAATCACGTATTTTCTCACTATAGGCTACAAGTGTGCATCATGCAATACAAGTCTTCCGTATTTTTGAAGTATATAATCCCACTTTAAATGTTAGATGAATGAGATTCTAATCCTTAACATGACCTTTTAAAGTCATATCAAGTATTCAATTTATCCAAAAGTTTAATTAGATGATTAAGTAATCATTTAAAACTGCAATTCTGCAAATACAATTTTAAATTCGGAATAATAACACTATACTACTTTTATGTACTTATTTTTGAATTATATATATATATATATATATATATATATATATATATATATATATATATATATATATATATATATATATATATATATATATATATATATATATATATATATATATATATATATATATATTGATTCTATTGAGTTGTACCTTAGCTTGTGTTGAACACATGTAACTTTGTTATTGTATTTGGTTTCATTCGTCTCTTTCTTTGCAGTGCTCTTTTTATTTAAGCGTCGCTCTGACTGTATCCCTCTTGCCCTGTCTTCAGATTGGGTGTAGGTATGATTTGTCAGTCACGAACCCACAAACCCAGTCCTAAGCGGAATCTATCGTATATGATGGTAAATTGATTAATTTTATTTTTATGTTGTACATGATCAGTTATGGTCTAAACTTCACAAGGTCCTACGACGACGATATCACAATCAATTATACAGTTGCAACACCATCGTATATGGCGCCAAAGTTAGTGTACTTGACAATGAGGGAGATGGGACCATATGTTGGAAAATTGAAGAAAAACACATATTTGACATGGTTGTTCGAGGTCGATGTTGGATTTAATTATCTTGTGAGGCTCCATTTTTGCGAGTTAGATTCCACAATCAACAACATTGGCCAAAGAGTTTTCGACGTTAGTATCAACAATCAAATGGGTGCACATGATATTGATGTTTTTGCGCTAACTGGTGGCATTTTCACTCCAATGTATCGAGATTTCGTTACGCTCTTTGAAGGTAGTGGTACCAACAAAGCTAGTGTCGAAACCAGAGGTCTTCTTTCAGTGACACTTACTCCCGACCCTACCGCAACGTAAGTTAATCATTGTTTTTTATGGGTAAGAAATCGAGAATCCGGCCCCTGCATGAGGAGGCTAGGTGTCAAGCATTGATTTTCCCCTGGGTTAAAAATTGAACGCCTATCACAAGAATGAATGGAAAGACTTTCTACAATACATTTAAATATATTTTAACCAAGTCAAACTCGCGGTCTTTGACGGTGTTTTTTTAGTCTTCTGACCCAAAAACTTACATTTTTAGTCAATATAGGTTTAAAATCGCTATTTAAGATAGCAATTTCACGAGAAGTTTAGTTTTCAACTATTTTTACAAAATAAAAAATTTCTTTACTAATAATTAATCATTAGGGTAAAAATCTTAAGCTAATGATTAAGACTCCATGATATAATAAATAGGGTGAAAATCATTACGGTAAAAAAAGACAAATATTCAACTAATAATTAATCAGCTAATAATTATTTTCATTAATATAAGCAAGATATATTTCATAATAAATACAAATATATTTACTGTTGTAAATATATATTCTTGACATAATATTTAAAAGTTGATGTTGTTTCATATTTAGAAAATTAGGATAAGACTTTTTGTCGCACTACAATAAATTTTTTATATTTTAATTGTTTTAAATAAATACACAACAATATAGTTAGAGTTTAGTTTTCAAATTTGCAATAATGGTCAACTGTTGCTCTGTGTTTTTAGGTATGACAATGTCATGCTCAATGGATTGGAGATTTTCAAGTTGAGTTCTTCAAATGGTTCTCTTGCAAATCCTACTCTCCCTTTACAAAGTAATAATCTTATTATTTGCCGTTTAGACTTTGTCAACCTTTCTAATAATAAGATTTGATTGTAATATGTTATGTGAGAAATTGGATCTATCAGTTGCAAATATATAATAAACGGAGAAAGTAGAATTCCAGCCACAACCATATGTTATGTGAGAAAATTGTCTCTATCAGTTACAAATATATAATAAACAGAGGAAGTAGAATTCTAGCCACAACCATAAGCATAATAAGTTGGTGCTCCATCGACCATTGGTCTGATCACGCACTTACCTACTTCAGGCATGTCATGTATAGGTTCAAGCCATGTTTGATCTAGTACTAATAATTGATAGAATATATAACGTACATATCTCGAGGCTTTAATTTTAGTTTAAGCTTTTGGTTGTAACTTCAAGATATATTATATATTTTATCAGTTGATAAAATATTCAATAGAATATCCCAAGATTTTAGCTATTGATTTGGGTTAAGTATCCTATCATTAGTTCAGATAAGTTCCAATTAGAGTTAATTACCTAGATGGAATTTACTACTATAATAAAAATATTATTTTTGAGATTAGATTTACTACTTGGAAAATATCTATTTGCTACTGTGTTGATCACTTTTGTGATTTCGAAAACCCTGACATCATCCTGGCCCTTCTATGTATTTTAAAAAAATATATAACCAGATTGATTCATGTCTAAGTAGTGTAATGCTCTTGCGTCTTTTAAATTTGTTACATCATGATCTCCAATGTGATGACATTTTGGCTAAAATATAATAAAATGCAAAGAACAGAGGAATGTTTAATGGTTATCACTTTCATCATTATTTCTTGCAAAAGTTTCACTAAACAAATCTTGGTTGCACATTGTAGGACGTGAACATGGTCTAACCAAAATCATGATCATCTTCATCATACTTGGTAAATTCATCATTTCCTATCCATCTTTGCTCTACTTAAGAAGTTTTAGATTTTTCTTTCAACTCTTGTTCGCAAATAGTAACTGTGAACAGCTTCGTGTTAAAAACACCTGCTGCCTCCTTTTTTTGAACAAAGGAGACCTGGGATACAAACCCAAATCTAACATCATATCAGAGTTTGTGCATGTTAAAGTGTCCATTATTATTCACATGTATATCATTCAACATCAGAAAAAGAGAAATAGAATATGCAAATTTATAAACTAGAAGAATAATTTCAACTACACTATAAATTATCGTAAACGTTTTTCGAACTTATAAGTAGATTACAAAAATTCAATATTCTAAACAAAAATTAAAAAAAAAGAACCCTAAAAAATTCTACCCAATTTAGAAACTAATTCAATAAAATTTAAAAAGTAAACTAATTTATAGAGAATTTGGACAATTAAAATTAGCCTTGGTTATAACTTGAAATTCGGGCCTCCCATTTTGAATGTTTCGCTTTCATTTAATATTATTTTCTATATTCCAGCAAAACTATCAAACAACTTTACACAGTGCAGTGGCATGCCTACCACATTTGTTGGTGTAGGTTGTGACTGTGATTCCAGCAAAGCTCATATACTCTTCATTTTTTTTTCCTAAGAGATGGGGTTACATGTGAACCCCATGCTAACGAACTAGATACACCTATGCTTTTACTTCAATTTTTATTTGAATTGTCCAGACTCATTTTTTTAGCTTGTGGTCTTACCAGTAAAGTTAACTCCTATGTGAATATTTTCTTTTCAGGAATTGGAATAGGCATGTGCATGTTAATTGCACTAATCCTCTTGTACAAAAAAATGAACTCGCTAAGCGAGAAAAGTAAAGAAATTGAAACATTGTTGAAACAACATGGATCCCTCGGTCCAAAGAGGCATACTTATGCAGATTTGAAGAGAATTACAAACTCCTTCAAAATCAAGCTAGGTGAAGGAGGTTACGGTGTTGTATACAAAGGAAAACTACATTGCGGGGATCAAGTGGCAGTGAAAATTCTCAAGAGATCATCGAATCGAGATATGGATATGGTGGAATTCATCAATGAAGTTGTAAGTATCGGAAACACCAATCATAAAAACATTGTGAAACTCCTAGGCTTTTGTTACGAGGGTTCAAAACACGCTCTTATATATGACTACATGCCTTGCGGATCTCTTGAAAAGTTCACACATGGGGGCAGAGACGAAAACAATCAACAACTGTCATGGAAAAGTTTATTTGAAATCGCGATTGGGATTGCAAGAGGGCTAGAGTACTTGCACCAAGGGTGCAACACGAGAATATTACACTTTGACATTAAGCCCCAAAACATTCTATTAGACGAGAATTATTGCCCCAAGATATCTGATTTTGGCCTATCTAAGATATGCCCACAAAAGGACAGCATAATATCAATGTCAGAAGCCAGAGGAACTGCAGGGTACATTGCTCCTGAGGTTTTCTTCAAGAGATTTGGCGGAGTTTCTCATAAATCAGATGTTTATAGTTACGGAATGTTGGTTTTGGAAATGGTTGGGTGTCGAAAAAATATTGATGCGAAAGTGGAACATAGTAGTGAGCAGTATTTTCCGCATTGGATTTACAAGCAACTCGAGGAAGTTGAAGAGATCGATCAAATCGACACCACAAACAACAACGAGGGATCAGTACTCAAAAGGAAGATGGTTGTAGTGGGTTTATGGTGCATACAAACCAACCCCTTCACCCGACCAAATATGACTCGAGTTGTAGAAATGCTCGAAGGAACACTCGACTTGCTGCAGATTCCTCCGATTCCATCTCTTGCTTCTCCTTTGAGATCACACGAAATTTCTACCACTCTAGATGAAATGTCATTAGGTGGACTTTTTGTATCCTCCATTTGAGGTTCTAGTTAGACAATGTAGCCATTATAGTGAGCTTTTTAGCTTTGTGTAAATGATTGTCTCCAATAAGTGCAACATAATTTGCTAGTTAATTCGCTTATGTTATATTTGGAAACGATGATTATTGGTTTAATTTCATGTTTGGCAAATCAATGAATTCAATTTTGAATTTAAGTCATTTCTACCATTGTATTAAAAGTAGATAAAGTTAAGAATGTGAGAATGATTCACAATCTTGTCATTTTCAAATTCTTTTTTTATGATTTCACAATTGAAATTTACAATTTGAAATGAATTTATTAGTTCCAAACACAACCTTAGGAAATCACCATCGATGATTTTATTCGTCTCCGCAATTTCTTGAAGTTGTAAAACAAACTCTAGGCCCCAAACAACATCCCCAACCGATGGACGTTCGCTACCTTGATTGCATACGCAATAAGCTCGGGAATAATCTCACCGAATTTGCTTAGACAATGACTGCAATTTGGCCTTTTAAATTCGGGTCTATGATAATATTTTTATAATTTTTATATGTACGTAGTTTAAGATATTAATAATGGCAAATCCTAATATTAAGAGGCGAACGTGTGTCTCAATTGAAGAACTCAATTTGCAATGGGTGTTTGAAACTTCTCAAAATATTGATTATAACTTAATTATCTCCAACCATAAAAGGTATTGCATTCCAATCTTTAAGCATGGAACATGCCATTACAAGGCTTCTTCTCTAAGAAAAATGCATTTATAGAAATAAAAAATAGAATAAAAGTCTTTTCTTATTTATATCGATCTCATCGTAAAACGGTCTTAAATTAGGCTAAATAGTCTTACTTAATTAGTTAACACATTCATTTTAGTACTCAAAATTTACTCACTTTTAGTTGTTTAATACTTTAACACATCATTTTATATGCTAAAACTAACATTTTGAATATTATAGCACTTATTTTTTTCTTTAAAAGAGTCAGTCCGTTAGGTAGATGGTAATAAATGGTAGTAATGGAAATAAAAACTAGTGTAATTTTGATTGAAAAATCTCTTGGCTACCTTGATGGCCATACTTGTCCCACTTTAATTATCTCATTTTCTTCATACAGTTCATTCCAATGCATTATGCATTACCATTGGAAAGGTGGTATTAGGTGGTAATGAAAATTTGTAAACAAAAATATTTTTTTGTGATCAAAGTTTCATCACCATGGGAATGACATGGAAATTGAGATGAAATAAAACACTATAAATCATTTCCATTATCACTATTTAGTATTACTAACCAAACAGATCGTTAATACCATATGATCGTGAGATAGTTTCATACTTGCTCTTGTAGCTTGGAGGAGAGTGGCATTATTATTGAGTGGGCTTTATATCATGGCAAAAACTTGGGAGAGACCGCCTCAATATGAGGCGCTACAATTGGGCCGGCCCAAAAGCTAAAAATTAAAAAAAATAAAAATGGCACAAAACCCTAAAATTAGAAAATAAATTTAATTTTGATTTTAAAGATATCAATTCTGACATTTAAGCAATCAATTTCAACTTAAAGTAAACCTTAAATAAATCAATTAAAATAAAAATATTCAATTTTTACCTAAAAGTGATCAATTTTAACATTAAAGTAATCAATTTCTACTTACAAGTTTATAACCTTAAATGGACAATTATTTTAAAGACTTCAATTTCGATGTCAAAGTGATCAATTCAAACGTTGAAGTGATCAAAAAAGTGATCAATTAAATGATCAGTTATAACTTATAAAAGAAACCAATTATATTTATGACCTTAAAGGTATCAATTATGACCTTAAATTGATCAATTATTGATCGCGTATTGTAAAAATTTATAATTAAACCGATTCAACTATTGGTCTCAATATAAGATGATGGCTCCTAAAACCTTCTGTTTTATCATTTCATTTTCTGTTTATTAGGCTTGATATCACTTGTGTTTCTCTCGGCCAAAAAATAGGGGCATAGAACTCATTATAACCCAAAAGGTTTAGTTACGAAATTTTGTATTTATGTTCATATATGTAGAGTCTAATAGCTATATGGGCTCTCAACCTCTCTAGGGTACCAATCCTTCCCTCTAATATCAATCAATTTGTCACATACTAGCTATTGGAATATATAATATTTTTTAAATGTATAAGCATATCATAAAACGTTGAAACGCTAAAAGTTGTAATGTTTTGAAAACAGTTACATCTACCACTAAACGCTACTTAAAATGTTGTTTAGCCAAGCAATTACTATTCATAAATTCCTGTGTAGAGACGGTCTCACCATGAGACGTTCATCTTACGGTTGAATAGCCCAACTAATACAAATATTAACATATGTGCTTCTCATTTTGTGGTCGTCTTATCGAGAAATGTTTTTTCACAAAAGTAGCTCTTATTATTTTATCCTTATTATTAAACTGCTATGCGGACAACGGTCTAAATAAACATATGATAAATCAAAAATAAACCAATTTCAATTAAGGCGCAAACCATAACACAAATTTTTCTCACTTTGTAAGAAATCCAAATGAATAAAATCAAAGTGAGTCACACCAACATTGCAATTATTTGTTGATGTTAGGAAAGCAGGAGACAAGAAGTTCATGCATATAAATCATTACTCTATTGATTTTACATTAATTTGTGAACGAATTAGTATGTAGATGAATGGAGAAGCTTAGCTGATTGGATAATGTGAATAAAATCCAATTGCTACATTGTGATCCACAATCCTTGTTTAACAAATCCAAATGCATATTACGATGTATTACATTCAGTGCACCATTTGGAGTTTGCTTATGCCCTTACTTACCTACCTTAGCTTTTTGTGCAATGTTTTTATGCACACCATTCTTTCATGCATCTTGTTGGATCATTGTCTTCATCAAGCTATGTCTAAATTATTTGCATTTTTGCATCATTTTCTACTTTATCTTATATGTATTAATCTCAATATTATTTCTATGTTCTATTGAAATTGCTTCAGTTCACTTTTTAACGTGAAAGTTTTTTCAATTAACATTAATGATTAAAAGGAACGTAGGAAGTACGTACGTGATTTTTTTATTATATGAGTTGAGAGGAAAGTGATTCAAAGATTGTATCAGTGAGAAGAAGGAAAAAAATGATTATTGCGAGAAAAAAGAGAGTGTTTTACTCTCTCTAATTTACCATTATCTTTCCATTTGATCTGTACAGCTTTTAAGAAAGGTGTGAGGATCATGAGGTCAATAAGAACCTCGTCTGTTTTTGTATAAGAGTTAATTGAGATGAAAGTGTGGAGATCAAGTAAATAGTGACCCATGTAAGATAAATTAACCTAAAATTATCAAAAACATTACTCAAGATTAAAAGTAGATAGTTAATGAATTACACACAATAGAAAAGATAAGTTGTTACTAAAATGAAAGGAGTGTTATTTTACAATAACAATAATGAAAAAATCTTAATCATAAAAAATTGAGTTTGACTAATTGAACCAATAGATCATTTCTAATGGTTATTCGCATCATTTTTTCTTCTTTAGTAATTTTGATTTTCAACCATCTAGACCTATAACTATAAATTTTTCATATTCCTTTTCATACGCTTTAGATCATTTTCGACATATCTCACCCTCTTATAAGTACTATATTAAAATATCATATAATAATAATATCATATAATAATATGATATTATGATATTATATTGATATGCATGGAGAGACGAATAAAATAAGATCTCAAATGGTTATATATTTCTCTCATATAATAATCGATATATTTAACATACTATAGAATAAAGAACAATGTAAAATTATTCTATAAAGCATAAAAAAAACGGAGGAAATATGCAATATAGAAGTATAATCACGTCTCTTCTCACTATAGGCTGCAAGTGTGCATCATGCAATACAAGTCTTCCGTATATTTGAAATATATAATCCCACTTTAAACGTTAGATGAATGAGATTCTAATTCTTAACATGACTTTTTGAAGTCATAACAAGTACTCAATTTATCCAAAAGTTTAATTAGATGATTAAGTAATCATTTAAAACTGGAAATACAATTTTAAATTCGGAATAACAGCATTATACTACTTTTATGTACTTATTTTTGAATTTTATATATATATATATATATATATATATATATATATATATATATATATATATATATATATATATATATATATATATATATATATATATATATGTATATATGTATATATATATGTATATATGTATATATATATATATATGTATATATGTATATATGTATATATGTATATATATATATATATATATATATATATATATATATATATATATATATATATATATATATGTATATATATATATATATATATATATATATATATATATATATATATATATATATGTATATATATATATATATATATATATATATATATATATATATATATATATATATTTATTTATTTTTATTGATTATATTGAGTTGTACCTTAGCTTGTGTTGAGCACATGTAACTTTGCCATTGTATTTGGTTTCATTCGTCTCTTTCTTTGCAGTGCTCTTTTTATTTGAGCGTTGCTTTGACCGTATCCCTCTTGCCCTGTCTTCAGATGGGGTGTAGGTATGATTTGTCAGTCACTAACCCACAAACCCAATCCTAAGCGGAATCTATCGTGTATGATGGTAAATTGATTAATTTAATTTTATGTTGTACATGATCAGTTATGGTCTAAACTTCACAATGTCCTACGACGATACCACAATCAATTATACAGTTGCAACACCATCGTATACGGCGCCAGAATTAGTGTACTTGACAATGTGGGAGATGGGACCATATGTTGGAGAATTGAAGAAAATCAAAATTTGACATGGTTGTTCGAGGTCGATGTTGGATTAAATTATCTTGTGAGGCTCTATTTTTGCGAGTTAGATTCCACAATTTACAACACTGGCCAAAGACGTTTCGATGTTAGTATCAACAATCAAATGGGTGCACATGATATTGATGTTTTTGCGCTAACTGGTGGCATTTTCATTCCAACAAAGCTAGTGGTAGTGGTACCAACAAAGCTAGTGTCGAAACCAGAGGTCTTCTTTCAGTGACACTTACTCCCGACCCTACCGGCACGTAAGTTAATCATTGTTTTCTATGGGTGAGAAATCGAGAATCCGGCCCCTGCATGAGGAGGCTAGGAGTCAAGCATTGATTTTCCCCTGGGTTAAAAATTGAACGCCTATTACAAGAATGAATGGAAAGACTTTCTACAATACATTTGCATATATTTTAACCAAGTCAAACTCGCCGTGTGTTTTTTTAATCATTTTACCCAAAAACTTACATTTTTAGCCAGTATGGGTTTTTAAATCGCTATTTAAGATAGCAATTTTACGTGAAGTTTACTTTTCCAACTGTTTTTACCTGAAGCTCATTTCTCTATTTTTTTAAAAATAAAAAAAAATTTCTTTTTTTTAGTTTGTTTATTTTTCTTGCCACATTTTATTTTATGGAAGTGGTCCCATCACGGAAAATTGTCATATACAAATTTTCGTTACTTTAAATTTAATCCAGATTTATGCAATATAAATGATTTTACAATTTCTTAGTCTTTGTATTATATATGATTCATTATTGCAATTTCAAAAGAGCATATAGAGTAATTATTTGTTTGATAGCAAGAATATTTTCCTTCTAAAAATACTTTATTTAATGACTTTTTCAAATTTGCATTGAAGTTGAAACTTTTGTCTTGTTTTTCTAGATATGACGATCTCTTGCTCAATGGATAGGAGATTTTCAAGTTGAACTCTTCAAATGGTTCTCTTGCCGCACCAAATCCTAATATCCCTATGAATTTAACATCTTTACAAGGTAATAATCGATCGTCGAACAGTTCTCATCATTTAATACCGATTATCGGAGGAATCCTTGGTGCTATTCTAGTAGTCGCACTCATATCATCAATATATTTCATAATCATTTTCCGAAGAAAAAAGGAGAAACAAAAATTCATGAAAACAATGAGCAAAGATGATACTAGCAAGCTTAAGTGGATTTCACCGTTGGATGATTCTGGATCTAATGCAACTACCGCTAATGTGATTTCTTCTCTGTCGTCCGATCTTTGTCGACGTTTCTCATTTGCGCAAGTTAGGGTTGCTACGAACGATTTCGACGACGATTTGATCATAGGAACCGGTGGGTTCGGTAAAGTTGACAAGGGTTCAATAGATGATGGAGCCACTATTGTGGCCATAAAACGTCTTACGACAACATCGAAGCAAGGCGCTCGTGAGTTTGAAACAAAAATCGAGATGCTATCGAGACTACGTCGCGTACATTTGGTGTCCTTAATCGGATATTGTGACGAACACGGTGAAATGATCATAGTTTACGAGTATATGCCACGTGGCACTCTTCGAGATCACTTGTTGTACAAGAATCCCGAGAGAAGCGAGAACCATACACCATTGTCGTGGAAGCAACGACTTATGATTTGTCTTGGATCAGCTCGCGGTTTGCACTATCTTCACCGGGTGCTAAACAATTGATTATTCATCGAGATGTCAAGTCTACGAATATTCTTCTTGATGATAAGTGGACGGCCAAAGTCTCAAAGGTAAGACCCACTCCTGGTGATATGGGTCCTACCCATGTTAGTACCGCTGTTAAAGGTAGTGTTAGATATTTAGAACCAGAGTACTATCGACGTCAACAATTGACATAGAAATCAGATGTACTCTTTCGGAGTTCTGTTGTTCGAGGTTTTATGTGCTCGATTTACGATGAACCCTATTCTACCCAAGCAACAAGTGAACTTAGCCGTGTGGGCTCGTTATAACTACAAAAATAAAACCCTCCACACAATTGTCAATCCAAATCTAACAGGGCAAATTGCACCCGAATGTCTAAGAAAATTTGGAGAAGTGGCAGAAATATGTATACGAGAACATGGAAGTGGTCGTCCTTCGATGGGGGACGTAGTTTGGGGCATTGAATTTGCCTTACAACTACAAGAAACCGCGGAGAAAATTATGCAAAACAATTTAAGTGATGATCCTCAAGGAGAAATTTCAGATTCTTCGATAAGCTTTAAACTTGATGGGGCAAATGCATTAGGTTCAATGTATATTGATGATGAATCGACCACAATAAATGATGATTTTTCTGATACTAAGATGGTTGATATGGGCACAAAAAAGTTATTGGATTGTAGAACTACTACATTTAACTCATCGGAATCACCCATAATTGATATGAAGTCTGGTTCGGTTTTTTCTGAGATTATCGACCCAAAAGCCAGATGACTCGTATAAATTATTGTATGAGACGATTTCTCTATAAAATGTGTTTCATACGAAATGAGAATATAAGATTTTTATTTCTCTTACAAGAGTATCTAAATGAAATAAGAAAAAATATTTTTTTTGTAAATTTTTTTTTTGAGGATAATAAATAAAACTGTTAATTTTTTAATTAGTATTATATTTTAAATATTTCAAGGTACGGTTGTGTTTTTAATATGAATAATTATATCATAAAAATATAAGATGCATAAGTGCCATGTTAGTCCATTTTATTTTTAAGTTTTTTTTTTAAGAAAATCTAATAATTTATTGATAAAAATATCATACGACATCTACAACAGAGTAACAATCGATAAAATACATAACAATTTTAATCAAACAAAATTTTACTCCTTCCTACTCTTCCTACTTGTCCCAATTACTTTTTGGTTACTATTCATTAATCACTCTTAATTTGTATTTTATTCTTAATCTATAACTTAAAATATAGTCAAGCGGGATTTTATTTCTGTAACGGCCCGGTTTAAGTGACCCGGAAAATCATATGAAAACATGATCCCGGTTCACAAACGGACACAAATAAATTTTTTTTCACTCGGATCGTCAACGTTCCAACGGTAAAGGAATATGGTCAACGCAAGAAACAACGCCAAACAAAGAAAACAAGTCAGCGGAAGTCTTTACATACAACTCAAGAGCCTACCGGCCTCTAGACTAGCTAAAAAGTTGTACGAAATAAAAGAAAAACGTCATAAACTTTCGTTACATAAACCGAGTTATTTCGACTCATAAACTTATTACAAAATATATCTTAGTCTTGATGGTTACGGGTTATTTCCAATGATTCCAAAAGTTAATTTCTGACCAGAAACTTTATTGGCCATTTCAGACAGTTGACAAAATTCAAATGAAAAATCCGACTTCGCCGTTGTGTTCGGAACGCGTCAATTACCTTGGGTACCAAATTTCATAATTTCTAACATCCATTTACTATTTTCAATTATTTTAAGCGTTTAACGAGTTTTTTTTTTTTTTTAAAAAAAAAAACACATCGGATACATAAACCAACAACGGAAACGACTAACGTTTTCCGAATCGGCACCAATACCGAGATAGCAGCTTCTGTCCGGAACTCTCATTACATTATTATTGTTGCTATTATTATTTTATATATATTCATACACAAAAACCCATCATCAAAGCATAAGAGTCATCATAATAAAAAAAAAAAATAGGTCCATTCACAAGATCTTTAAGAGACTTAAAATTCCACAAATTATAATAATTAAATTAAATACTTAATTCTCTTAACAAATTAAAATTTTGTAGAGAATCATAAAACAAAAATCATCCTTCTTGATTCAAGACATATATATATAAATACACAATCCCTCAAGCAAATCCAATTTTGCTAAAGGATTTATAACTTCATAGAGGACTACACTACTTGATCCATATCATTTAAATTCCTACTAACAAATTGTAATTTAGTTAGAGAAATGTAAATCATAAAAGAAATTTATTTAAATATCAATATTAACTTAATTCTTTTAACAAATTAAACTTTGCTAAAGAATATAAATCAGAAACGTAACTCAATCCTTTTAACAAAATTGAAGTTTATTAAAGGATTAGTAGAGAAAATTATATATAAATGAAAATATATTCAATCCTCCTAAAAGTCATAGGATATCATCATACATAAAATATATTTCACCTTAGAAATCTTATGAATAAAATTTATAAATAACAATTCAACTAAACTTACCCTTTGAACAAAAGATTGAATTGAACAACAAAGGTTTTTTTTTTTTTTTTTTTCTTCTTCTTGAGAATGCCGAAACAAATGGAACAAAGGAGAAATTTTTTTTTCAGAAATTTTGTGGCTGCTGAAGCAAAAAATGGAGTGATTATGTGAGGCTTAAGAATTAATAATGGGCAAATTAAAAACAAAACATAATTGTGCTATAAATCCCACTTATGAGAGGAGTTACAAAACTCCTCCCATTCCTTACACTCCACCGGCTGCCCCTTCCATTCCCTCCTTAATAATTTTTTTTAATTAATTAATTAATTGAGTAATTATTATATTATTGTCACAACAGAAAAGAAACGTCACGCGATAAAACTCGTTACCGTTAAAATTAAACCTACTTTATTACTTATAATTAACTATATAAAGTAGCATAATTTAATATTACTTATTTATTTTATTTTCTTATACTTTATTTTATTATATTTTACTTATTTCTAGACCCGATAAATTACGGGGTGTTACAGACTACCCCCCTTAAAAGAAGTTATGTCCTCGTAACTTGCATGGCAACGGAAAACGCAAAACACACATGATATCATAACACAACACTTGCAAAACGAAACTACCAACCAAAAGATTTAACATTCCTCGCGCGAAATTCTTATCACCCTCTACCCCCCTTAAGAAGTTACGTCCCCGTAACGCTACTAACCTGAAAAAGGTGAGGGTACTTTTCCCGTATGGAGTCTTCAGTTTCCCATGTGGCCGCTTCGCGCTCGTGATTTGACCACAGGACCTTTACCATAGGTATATCCTTCCGTCGAGTACTACGGACCTTCTTGTCCAAGATTCGAACCGGTTGCTCAGAGTAAGACAAGGATGCATCCAATTCTAATGGTTCAGGATCTAATACATGAGTGGCTGCGGCATGATACCGCTTTAACTGAGACACATGGAATACATCATGTACCTTCTCTAAAGAGTTTGGAAGGGCTAACCGATAAGCCACTTTACCCACGCGTTCCAAAATTTGGTATGGTCCTATAAATCGAGGGCTCAACTTTCCACGAGCACCAAAACGTACTACTCCGCGCATGGGTGACACGCGAAGTAATACCTGTTCTCCCACGGTGAACTCTTCTGGCCGTCGCTTCAAATCAGCGTAAGACTTTTGGCGATCCTGTGCCGCTTTCAAACGATCCCTTATCAATCTTACCTTCTCAGTCATCTGAAACAACAATTCAGGTCCTAATGTTACCGCTTCGGTGAAATAGTCCCAATAAACCGGGCTACGACAACGACGTCCATACAAAGCCTCGAATGGAGCCATCTGTATAGATGCCTGATAACTGTTGTTGTAAGAAAATTCAACTAGATCCAAGTGTTCATCCCATGACCCTTGCCACTCCATGGCAATAGCGCGCAACATATCTTCCAATATCTGATTTGTTCGTTCTGTCTGTCCATCCGTCTGCGGATGAAACGACGTACTATAAAGCAACGTAGTACCCATTTCCTGTTGCAAGGTTTGCCAAAACTGTGACAGATACCGTGTGTCTCTATCGGACACAATAGTACGGGTTACACCGTGGAATCGCACGACATACTTAATGTAAGCTCGAGCCAATTGTTCCATTTCCCAACGACAGTTCATAGGGATGAAACGTGCTGATTTAGTCAAACGATCAACTATAACCCATAACGCATCATTACATGCTTTCGTTCGAGGTAAACCCACAACGAAATCCATAGAGATATCATCCCACTTCCATACCGGTATCTCTAACGGTTGTAATAACCCTCCTGGCCTCTTATGCTCACTTTTAACCTTCTGATAGGTCAGGCAGCGTGAGACATATTCTGCAATATCCTTCTTCATCCCAGACCACCAAAACATTAACTTAAGATCTTGGTACATCTTGTCACCACCCGGATGGACTGAAAATTTCGTACAATGCGCTTCATCCAGGATACGTTCCTTCAAAGATTCCTCCCTCGTCGGTTAACACCAACGACCTTTGAACCTCAAGCTTCCATCTTCATGGACAAGGAATCCCTCTGCTATTCCTTCCCGTGCCTACTCCTTTAACTTCAAAAGTTTCGGGTCTTTACCCTGGGAATTCAAAATTTCTTCAAAGAACGAAGGTCGAATAGCCAAGGCATTCAGACATCCCTGTAGTTCACCTTTACGTACCACTTCCAAGTTCAGTCTAGCAAAATCTCGATGCAACTCTTCAACTCCGTCCAAGGCAGACAGCGAGTGACTAGACTTCCTACTCAAAGCATCGGCCACCAAGTTCGCTCGTCCCTCATGATATATGAACTCCAGGTCATAATCTGTCATCAACTCTAACCACCGACGTTGTCGCATGTTTAAGTCAGGTTGTGTATAGAGATATTTCAGACTCTGATGATCAGTGTAGATCCTACACTTAACGCCATACAAGTAATGCCGCCATATCTTGAGAGCGAATACTATAGCGGCTAACTCCAGATCATGGGTCGGATAATTAACTTCATGTACTTTCAGTTGTCGTGATGCGTAAGCATTCACCTTACGGTCCTGCATCAGAACACAACCCAACCCTTTCTTCGATGCGTCACTATATATAGTATATTCCAACTTAGGGTCAGGTAGAGTAAGAACAGGGGCCGTAGTTATCTTTTCCTTCAAAGTCATGAAGGCCTGTTCGCATTCATCAGTCCATTCGAACTTCTTCTCTTTCTTCATTAACGAAGTCATGGGCCGAGCAATACGCGAGAAATCCTTAACAAAACGACGGTAATACCCGGCCAAGCCTAAGAAACTTCGTACCTCGGTGACGTTCTTGGGTGACGACCAACTTCGAACTGCCTCCACCTTCACCGAATCCACCGAAATACCTTCCTTGGAAACAAAATGACCCAAAAATGATACCTTTTCCAACCAGAATTCACACTTTGACAATTTTGCGTACAACTTGTTTTCTCGCAGGGTTTGCAGGACAAATCGTAGATGTTTCTGATGTTAATCTCGGTCCTTCGAATAGACCAATATGTCATCAATAAAGATAACGACGAATTTATCCAGGTACGCACTAAACACTTGGTTCATTAAGCACATGAATGCAGCTGGAGCATTTGTCAACCCAAACGGCATCACGGTGAACTCATAATGTCCATAACGTGTTCTGAAAGAGGTTTTATGTATATCCCCTTCAGCTATTCTTAGCTGATGATAACCCGATCTTAAGTCAATCTTTGAAAAGATCTCGGCTCCTCTCAATTGATCAAACAACTCATCTATCCGGGGCAACGGGTATTTATTCTTAATTGTTACCTTGTTTAACTCTCTGTAGTCAATGCATAACCTCAAACTACCATCTTTCTTTCTCACAAACAGAACTGGAGCGCCCCAAGGTGAAACACTAGGTCGCATATAACCCTTATCCAACAATTCTTCAAGCTTAGACTTTAATTCCTCCATCTCCTTCGAAGCCATACGATAAGGGGCCTTAGAAGTCGGTCCAGTCCCCGGTACCAAGTCAATCGTGAAGTCAATTTCCCGTTGAGGTGGCATTCCGGGAATCTCGTCAGGAAAAACGTCCAAAAATTCATTCACTACTGCAATATCCTTGGGTTCCACCTCTTTCTTTCCCCCCTGGCTGATATGACATAAGTACAAAGGGTATCCTTGCCTCACAAGCCTTTGCAACTCTAAGGTCGACACCAAATTCGTCCTGGGCCCCTTGGGAAACTTCCTATATCTAACGCTTTCCCCTCGTGGTCCTTCCAACAAAACTCTCTGCTCTCTGCATTCAATAGTGGCCTTATACCTTCCTAGCCAATCCATCCCCAAAATTACCTCTAAACCTTCCATGTCTAACACATACAAGTCACTAGGAAAGACAACTTTTCCTATCCTTAAGGGTACATCCCTATACAGTCTTTCACAACTGTACAATTTTCCCGATGGAACAACCACCGTATAAGAAACTTTTTCAAAGGTTCCCAAATTCAATTCGTTTACTTTACTCTTTGCAAGAAATGAACATGTAGCTCCCGAATCAAATAATACATTCACAGCTATAGAATGAATGGCGAACGTACCTGTAACCATATCCGTCGCCTGGTCAGCTTCTCTTGCACTGACCGCAGATACCCTTCCACTCGCCTGCTGTACATTATTTCCTCCCACTTGATTTCCCCCGCGATGCATTTCTGACCCTTCAACCCGGTTTCCATCTACCCGGCCTTGTCCCCCATAAAAAGGTCGCTGGAACCTCTGACCAGCATTACCACGATTTCCATTCCCGTACTGCTGGCTGGCTTGACTACCGGCGTTGTTTAAATTCTGTTGCCGGTGTTGTCCACTTGGATGTTGACTTCTACTCCCTTTCTTTATGTAGCATTCAAACTCTCTATATCCCCTTTTGTGGCAAAAGTTACACTCGATCAAATTCCCGTCACAATCTTTTCCCGGATGATTTCTCTTGCACCTTCTACAGGAAATACTTTCTTTCGTTGCCGTCTCGGTCCAGTAATGGCTTAGCAGGCTTCGCGTCATTCCTAAACCCTGAATTCGTATTAGACCCGCCTCCCTGAAAATTTCCGAAATTTCTTGCTTTCTTCTGATAAAAGCCTGACATGTTCTCCAATGCCTGGCCAGTAACTTCTTTCCTCTTCTCAGGGACATTACCCTTCTCTTTTTCCTTCTCCTTCCTCAAAATATTCCCTATTTGAGACGCTCGCTTATACATCTGTTCCAGTGTGTTATATCGATCACTTTCAATATGTTTTTGAATGTCGAAAGATAAACCTAGCTCAAAGCGTTGCATCTTTTTCTCCTCAGTGGGTACGTCATCAGGACAATACTTGAGGTACTCCATAAATTTGTGGTAATATTCATCAACAGTCATACCACCCATCTCTAATCGCGCAAACTCGTTCGATTTATCCTTCCTTACATGCAGCGGATAAAATTTCTCGCGCATGGCCCTTTTAAAAAAATCCCAACCAAAATCCCCCTCAGCCTGCTCTAACAACCCCGATCTACTGTTTGCCCACCAGTAGTCGGCTTCTCCAACTAAATAAAAGGCAGCTTGATTGACTTTCAATTCTTCTGGGCACTCTACTACATCAAAAAGTTTGTCAAATTCTCTTAACAAAAGAAAAGTTCTAGCTCTGATACCAATTGTAACGGCCCGGTTTAAGTGACCCGAAAAATCATATGAAAACATGATCCCGGTTCACAAACGGACACAAATAAATTTTTTTTCACTCGGATCTTCAACATTCCAACGGTGATGGAATATGGTCAACGCAAGAAACAACGCCAAACAAAGAAAACAAGTCAGCGGAAGTCTTTACATACAACTCGAGAGCCTACCGGCCTCTAGACTAGCTAAAAAGTTGTACGAAATAAAAGAAAAACGTCATAAACTTTCGTTACATAAACCGAGTTATTTCGACTCATAAACTTATTACAAAATATATCTTAGTCTTGATGGTTACGGGTTCTAAGCTGAGTCCTCACTCCAGCCCCCACCTGCAATCAACCTACTGCACGTCGTATGACAACACGTAGCAGGTTCCAAAGAACAACCAATACACGTCAGAGACTTCATACATATGTCAAACAGGTTGAATACAAGCATTTTGTTTATCCTAGCATGCAAAGGCTCTAATATATATTCATTATTCAATATTTCCAATCTTGTAACGTTGCCCGTCCTGTTCGGGTCGTTCAAGTATAAACCATTTATTTTTTTTAGATAATTCCAACTTGTAACGTTGCCCGTCCTGTTCGGGTCGTTCAAGTATAAACTCAAATATTTTTGGAGGAATACACTTGGGAGAGCTAATCCCAAGGCAACCACCGACCTAAGACGTTGCCCGTCCTGTTCGGGTCACCAAAGGCTAAAGTATGCATACCCCCATGGTGACCGTAATGATCCAAAACTGCCATGGGAACAATAATTATAATAATCCAAACCAATCATTAACCCCTTTGGGTAACATAACCAAACGTCAACCCCTTTGGGTGACAAACACATAAATTCTCAATTTTCACTTAATTATGTCATATTATTTGAGGTGTCTAATCCTTATGTGATTTACAATGCCTCGATTAGAAATGAAACAACATTACTTGCACAACCATATAAACAGTATGGTCTAAGCGTGTACCTTAAACGCTGCAAACACACGTTCCTCAAGCACAATAGGAATTTCGACCTCTTATAAATCGAGGTCCTATATAACACACACAAAACGATCACATATTAGATCGTGTTTACACATTTAATCCACTCCATACCACTAAGATATCACTAAGACTTGATAATTTTAAATGTTTTCATCCAATTTCCAATGATTCCAAAAATTAATTTCTGACCAGAAACTTTATTGGCCATTTCAGACAGTTTACAAAATTCAAATGAAAAATCTGACTTCGCCGTTGCGTTCGGAACGCGTCAATTACCTTGGGTACCAAATTTCATAATTTCTAACATCCATTTACTATTTTCAATTATTTTAAGCGTTTAACGAGTTTTTTTTTTTTTTTTTAAAAAAAACACATCGGATACATAAACCAACAACGGAAACGACTAACGTTTTCCGAATCGGCACCAATACCGAGACAGCAGCTTCTGTCCGGAACTCTCATTACATTATTATTGTTGCTATTATTATTTTATATATATTCATACACAAAAACCCATCATCAAAGCATAAGAGTCATCATAATAAAAAAAAATAGGCCCATTCACAAGATCTTTAAGAGACTTAAAATTCCACAAATTATAATAATTAAATTAAATACTTAATTCTCTTAACAAATTAAAATTTTGTAGAGAATCATAAAACAAAAATCATCCTTCTTGATTCAAGACATATATATATAAATACACAATCCCTCAAGCAAATCCAATTTTGCTAAAGGATTTATAACTTCATAGAGGACTACACTACTTGATCCATATCATTTAAATTCCTACTAACAAATTGTAATTTAGTTAGAGAAATGTAAATCATAAAATAAATTTATTTAAATATCAATATTAACTTAATTCTTTTAACAAATTAAACTTTGCTAAAGAATATAAATCAGAAACGTAACTCAATCCTTTTAACAAAATTGAAGTTTATTAAAGGATTAGTAGAGAAAATTATATATAAAAGAAAATATATTCAATCCTCCTAAAAGTCATAGGATATCATCATACATAAAATATATTTCACCTTAGAAATCTTATGAATAAAATTTATAAATAACAATTCAACTAAACTTACCCTTTGAACAAAAGATTGAATTGAACAACAAAGGTTTTTTTTTTTTTTTTTTCTTCTTGAGAATGCCGAAACAAATGGAACAAAGGAGAACTTTTTTTTTTCAGAAATTTTGTGGCTGCTGAAGCAAAAAATGGAGTGATTATGTGAGGCTTAAGAATTAATAATGGGCAAATTAAAAACAAAACATAATTGTGCTATAAATCCCACTTATGAGAGGAGTTACAAAACTCCTCCCATTCCTTACACTCCACCGGCTGCCCCTTCCATTCCCTCCTTAATAATTTTTTTTAATTAATTAATTAATTGAGTAATTATTATATTATTGTCACAACAGAAAAGAAACGTCACGCGATAAAACTCGTTACCGTTAAAATTAAACCTACTTTATTACTTATAATTAACTATATAAAGTAGCATAATTTAATATTACTTATTTATTTTATTTTCTTATACTTTATTTTATTATATTTTACTTATTTCTAGACCCGATAAATTACAGGGTGTTACAATTTCATTCGTCTCAATACAATGATTATTAATATCAATTTTTCATAATTTTTAATTATGCACAATTAAAGATATTAAAGGTTAAAATGTCACCTCGACAAGTGTTAAAAGGGTAAATGGGACAAGTAGGCTGAATATGAGGGAGTATATAAAAAAAGTCATGATCATTATAAGGTTGATAGTAGCCCAAAATTTACAATGAAGGTTAGAATTTTTTGAGAGAAAAAAAGAGAGTTAGAAGAGAGCAAGATTAGCAATTTATAAAAGTCTAGTTTTTTTCTACTTCGCCACATACATACATAACAAAATTCTTTTTTACTCTTCTCAAATGGAATTATAAAATTTTATGTCAAATTTTAATTAATAATCCTCATTAATTTATATAAAAAAACATATTTATATGTGAATATTGATAAATTCGTCTCGATATATACCTTTTAAATATTATTTATTATAACTATTAAAAATTTACAATTAAAGTTATTTAAAATTTATATTTATATTAAAATCTAAAAACAAAAATTACAAGAATAAAAGAAAATGTAGCGATAAAAGTAAGAATACTTTTGGAAGAGACTTGTATACTAAGTAGACAAATTGGACTAAGTCAATTCGTGAGTGGCAAAATGAGACTTGAGACTTGAGACTTGAGATGGAATTAGAGTCAAGATTAACGCCAAATAAGAAAACAAGTCAGCGGAAGTCTTTACATACAACTCGAGAGCCTACGTACCGGCCTCTAGACTAGCTAAAAAGTTGTACGAAATAAAAGAAAAACGTCATAAACTTTCGTTACATAAACCGAGTTATTTCGACTCATAAACTTATTACAAATTATATCTTAATCTTGATGGTTACGGGTTCTAAGCTGAGTCCTCACTCCAGCCCCCACCTGCAATCAACCTACTGCACGTCGTATGACAACACGTAGCAGGTTCCAAAGAACAACCAATACACGTTAGAGACTTCATACATATGTCAAACAGGTTGAATACAAGCATTGTGTTTATCCTAGCATGATGGAATTAGAGTCAAGATCAACCCTTAAAGTTGGGCAACTTTTTCTTTATTTTAGATTATAATCCATTGGGACCCTCAAGTCAAATAAGAACAAATTTCATAAAGTTGTTGAATTTTCTTCTATGCTAAAAACCATTTTGATAAATTGATTGATCATAGCTTTTGTTTTTTATTGGAAGATGGCAAATAAGGAGTCCATGGTTGGACCTGCCTAGGCTATGAACTAATTTATTTAAATAAAAATCTATTAGTTTTGAATTGTTTGAAGTATTATAACCTTTTTTATTCTAATGTAATAATACCTCATATGGTTTTTCACATTTTTTATACATCATTCTAATTTTTCATGTGTCGAAAAGTGTTTGTTAAAGATTATAAAAAGTTAATGATAATAAAATATACATTGAGACGAATCAAATAAGATCACATACACTTATTAATATATTGAGAATAATAGCTACTCTTGTGAAAGACCAGCTCTTGGTGAAACGATCTCAAAATAAGAAGCTTATTTATTAAAAATTATAAATTGAGTTATTCAACTCATGATTGAAGAACGTCTCACAATAAGACCGTGTCACACAACAATTTGTGTGAGAATAAAATATAAACTATAATAATTAGTGAATAGTATGAAAAAAAAATCATCTAATAAGAATAGGAAGGAGTAAAAAAAAAATGACAATTGAATTGGATCCATCTCTTTTGAGTCATCTAATAAAATATACAGATGAGCTTTGCACACCTTATACTAGTATAATGAGTCATCAAAAACGACTAAATTTACTTAAAGGCTAATAAGGAAAAAAACATACTTCCTCCATCTCTTTTGAGTGCTGAATATACACACTATTTAATGTAGTGTTTTAATTCATAAGGTCTAAAATTATGGATAATAAAAATTATAAAAATTAATACTAATAAAATTTACATCAAGACTAATCAAGTAAGATCCAACTTGAAATTTTTTTGTTAATATATTAAAAATAAAAATACAAATTAAGGGTAATTTTTAAATTAATGGAAAATATCTGGGTACCATAGGCATTATTAAAATATTAAAATGAGAATTATTTAAAAATGTCCAAATTTGTGATACAAATAGAAAGATTCATTATGAAAACAACAAATAAAACATCTAAAAATGTCAAATAAAAATTATTTGATAAACGAAAGGAGTATTTCTTATAATTTAAATTTTTATAAGAAAAACTACTTAAAATGATCCAACATTTTACTGATTTCCCTACGATGTTACAAATTTTTTGTAACACACAAGCCATCATCATTGAGAACCTTCACCCACCTCCGTCACCACCAATTGCAACCATTATCACACTCTCATTCTTCTTTCTTCTTTAATCGCCATCGCTCACCAAAGTCTAAAACCTTAATTTTGAAGGGTGTAATCATAAAATGTGAGGTATATGTATGTTCTAAGAAAATACAGCTCATACTTTTGATATTCTTCATGTATTTTTTTTCATGTATTAATCAATATGACATAGTAATATTATTCTAGAAAAATTATACAAAAATTGAATTATTCTATATAATTTTTCTTTTTTTATAAAAGGTATTTATAGATATTAAGACTTGAACATACCATTTTGAGCTGATTTTTGGACGGTTCAGTTTTTTTGCAATTTGATTTTTGCAGCTCAGTTCACAGTTTGTATACAAACAAAATAGTCGATGACTATCTCATCATCATCATCATCATCGTATCCGGTATATCACGCTCATAGAAAACTATGATCAGGATTTGGGGAGGGAAGGAAGACGGCAACTCATACTCAGGATGCGGCCAAAGAATCCCTCGACTCTAGATTGTTCCTTGAAATGATAGGTTCCTGTAACGAGAAGGAATAATTGAAATTGAATCCGTCAACTTACATATTACTATACAAGCTTGGACCTTAAACATAAAATAGAAAATAAATAAAATAAAAATAACTAAATAAAAAACGAGTATAAGAATAAAATGTAAAAGGCAAAAGCAAAAAACAGAGCACCAACTGTAAGCGAGAGGATTTCAGCAGTCTAATACATAGATAAAGCGCTTTTAATTACCACTATTCTTAGTCAGTTCTTTAGAGAGGTGTAGGATTTCAGCTATCCATGACTATCTCTGCTCTTTTAAGACTACAAAAGTTCTAAAGAATTCCTAGAAATTAATTATTATGAACTTCATATACTTGTATATGATACATTGATAGTCCATATCCAAACATTTAATTTTATCACCATAAATGTTAATTCATCAACTTTGGCCTACCAAAACATTCCACTCAGCCCACCGATGATGGCAGTTTTGACGAATGGCAGACCGATCTAGAGTTCATCCTCACACCGCTACATACGACCACCACCAACACTGCCAAGGCAGATATTCCGGATCCGAATCGGAGTATTTACTAAAAGGATATCTGATTTTTAAATTTTTTTTTTATTTTTTAATATATATATATATATATATATATATATATATATATATATATATATATATATATATATATATATATATATATATATATATATATATATATATATATATATATATATATATATATATATATATATATATAAAACTTTGATTATATTATTGAGTATACTAATATTTATAATTCACCGGTACAACTAAGTTACATAATTGATTATATTATTGAAAATCCAACCATATTCTCAAAATGATTTTTTTTCAAACATTAAATAATAAGTTTCATTAAAGAAAGAAAGCGAAATGAGTTTAAATATTTATGTGTAAATAATCGCAAAATTTTTTTAAAAAGGCAAAAAAATAAAAATAAAATAAAATCGGATATCCAGTATCCGATTCGATAATTAGATATATGAAATCTAGAAATCCATTTTAATCCGAATCGGAACAAACCAAATCATGATTTTCATTATCCGAAAAGCAGATTTTCGAATCCGAATCGATTCGGTATACGATTTTAAACACCCTTCATTGGCATTATGGCACGTATTATGATTATTTCTTAACCAGATCCAAAATAATCGTTTGGGTCATTCTCTTCCATACTAACAAAACTTAATTAAGTGAATGTGCTAAAAACATGGTAAATTGTAATAAGTTTAATTCTTATTACTACTATTTGGTACCAACAACCAATGGGTCGTAACTACAAATTCAAATTGTTAATAGTTCAATATTTCTACAAAATTTGGGTTGAAGTAAAATAATTGGTGGAATTTATGAACATGTGCGAGGGCCTCTCGACCCGATCTGACTTGTTTATAATTTTTTTCTTACAAATTTTCATTGATATAGACATGTCAGATTGAGTATTAAAATGCATTCTAACTTAATTACTTGTTTCTGTCAATAATATTTAAACAATTAATGATTATAGATCTATAATAATATATCATAATATATTAGGTTTTGTGGAAGACGATTAATAATTCTCATTAATGACAAAGGGTAAATATATATAGTATAAAAAAATCCCTTATTCAAGGGATATAATAATTACATAATATGTGTTTTTAAACTAATATCAAAGGAACTAATTACGATTATTTAAGGAACGCAAAAACTTGTGATAGACGGTCTCCTATGGGGACCTTCCATATATATACCGGTCCAAAAGCAAAAAATTGAAAACCAAAAGTGATCTAAATTTTAAAAATTAAAGAATAAAAATTCAATTTTAACCTTAAAATTATCAATTTCTACTTAAAGTAAATCTTAAATAAATCAATTAAAATATAAAAAAATTGAATTATGAACTAAAAGTGATCAATTTTGACATTAAACTGATCAATTTCTACGTACTAGTTTATACCTTAAAAGTAAAACTTTAAAGAGCTCAATTATATATAAAGTGATTCTTTAAATGATCAGTTACAACTTTTAAAAGATATTAATAAAAAAATTCAATTTTGATTAAAAGTGATCAATTTTTACATTAAAGTGATCAATTTCTTCATACAAGTTTATATCTCTAAATGAGTCAATTTTTTTAAAGTCTTCAATTTCAATGTTAAAATGATCAATTTAGACCTTGAAGTGATCAATTATATATAAAATGAGCAATTAAATAATCAGTTATAACTTATAAAAGAAATCAATTATAAACTTAAATAGATTAATTACTATTGGTCTATTGGAAAAAAATATAATTGGGCTGATTGAACTATTGGACTATTGAACTATTGATCTCATATTGAGACGGTCACTCGCAAGATTAGTTGTTTAAGAAATGTACAATATGTTGATTGTTGGCAAGAATAATTCATAGCCCATTATTAGCTTGTTCTATTTTTATTTAAATAAAGGGTTTATTTAAAGCTCAATCCATTTAACACTAAAATCCGGGCCCCAAAGAGCCCTCAGTCCATTGCACAACTTTAGTTATGTGGTAGAAATTGATAAAAAATGATTAATTAGACTTAATATAAAAAGGAAAAATTAATATTAATAATCCAACCTTTCACCTTTTCGTTGCGAATAATTACACTTTTGAATTATTTTCTGATAAAAACTTATTAATTAGATTTAATAAATATTTGCTTATATTTGAAGAAATAATGTACAGTGAATAAAAATGGTTAGTAACTTTGATTTCGATTAATATTATTTTAGTGTTGTTGTACTTGATCAGTAATGGTCACAACTACTTCTCATCGATCAACAACGATACCACAAACATCAATTACACAGTTACAAGCGCCTGAGTTAGTCTACTTGACAATGAGGGTGATTGGGCCATATGTTTATACCACAAAAATCTTGGTTGCACGTTGTAGGACGTGAACACGGTCTAACCAAATTCAGGAGCATCTTCATCATTCTCGGTAAATTCATAATATCCTATCCATCTTTGCTCTATTTAAGAAGGTTTTGTTTTCCCTTTCAACTCTTGGGATACATACCCAAATTTAACATCATATCAGAATTTGTGCATGTTAAAGTGTCTATTATTATTTACATATAAGTCGCCCAACATCAAAAAAAGAGAAAGAGAACATGCACTTTATAAACTTGAAGAATAATTACAGCTACTGCTACAAATTACAATAAAAAAAATTTGGACGCGACGGTCTCATATTGAAACCGTCAATATGGGCCGTCCCAAAAGCTAAAATTTGAAAAATAAAAATGGTCGTGCTCCCAGAAATTAAAGACAAAAAAATTCAATTTTGACATTAAAGGTATAATTTTGACCTTAAATCTATTAATTTCGACTTAAAATAAACCTTAAACGGATCAATTAAAATAAAAAATTTTAATTTTGACCTATAAGTGATCAATTTTGACGTTAAACTGATCAATTTCTACCTAAATATGGTTCTGTTTTCGCAATATTAAAACAGAGGTAATAAAATAATATTATTCTATCATCCTATGAATAAATTTCTAACGAAACAAAAGCAAAACTATCAAACAACTTTACACAGTGCAGTGGCATGCTACCACATTTGTTAGTGTGGTTGTGCGTTTGATTCCAGCAAAAGTTATATACTCTTTTTTTCTAAGAGATGGGGTTACATGTGAAACCCCATGCTAATGAACTAGGTACCCCTATGCTTTTACTTCAATTTTTATTAAACTGTTCAAACTCATTTTTTTCAGCTTGTGGTCTTACCAGTAAAGCTAGCTCCTGTGTGAATATTTTCTTTTCAGGAATCGAAATAGGCATATGCATGTTAATTACTAATCCTCTTGTACAAAAGAATGAACTTGCTGATCGAGAAAAGTAAAGAAATTGAGACATTGTTGAAACAACATGGATCCCTCGCTCCAAAGAGGCATACTTATGCAAATTTGAAGAGAATTACAAACTCCTTCAAAATTCAAGCTAGGTGAAGAAGGCTATGGTATTGTATACAAAGAAAAACTATATTGTGGGGATCAAGTGGCAGTGAAAATTCTTAAGAGATCATCAAATCGAGATATGGATATGGTGGAATTCATCAATGAAGTTGCAAGTATCAGAAACACCGATCATAAAAACAGTGTAAAACTCCTAGGCTTTTGTTACGAGGGTTCAAAATGCGCTCTTATATATGACTACATGCCTTGCGGATCTCTTGAAAAGTTCACACATAGGGGAAAAGACGAAACAAATCAACAACTCTCATGGGAAAGTTTGTTTGAAATCGCAATTGGGATTGCAAGAGGGCTTGAATACTTGCACCAAGGGTGCAACACGAGAATTTTACACTTCGACATTAAGCCTTAAAACATTGTATTAAACGAGAATTATTGTCTCAAGATATCTGATTTTGGCCTGGCTAAGATATGCCCACAAAAGGGCATCATAATATCAATGTTAGAAGCCAGAGAAACTGCAGGGTACATTGCTCCTGAGGTTTTCTTCAAGAGATTTGGCGAAGTTTCTCTTATATGAGATGTTTATAGTTACGGAATGTTGGTTCTGGAAATGGTTAGGTGTCGAAAAAATGTTGATGCGAAAGTGGAACATAGTAGTGAGAAGTATTTCTGCATTGGATTTACAAGCAACTCGAGGAAGTTGAAGAGATCGATCAAATCGATACCACAAACAACAACGAGGGATCAATACTCAAAAGGAAGATGGTTGTAGTGATTTTATGGTGCATACAAATCAACCCCTTGACCCGACCAAATATGACTCGAGTTGTAGAAATGCTCGAAGGAACACTCGACCTGCTATTAATTCCTCCGATTCCATCTCTAGCTTCTCTTTTGAGATCACACCAAAATTCTACGACTCAGGATGAAATATATGATATGAATGGTGTGACTTGAGTGTACATTTATGTGTGCATTCATGTGGTGACTTATGGGATGGAATCCTAGAAATGTCATGAATGGAAGTATTAAGTGTAGTCTTAATGTTTGTGGTTTATGATGATGATTAAAGTATGGATTAATGAGGTGATGAAATGTGATTTAATCATGGGAGTTATGGAACTTAATGAAGAAGTGCTAAGGTTTAATTCAAGATGATCTACTATGCAAAGTCGAGCAAAACTGTCCGAAGCTCTCTAAAGTTCCACTTGACCAGCTCGCTCGACCGAGCAAGCTCTAAGGTGGGTCGAGCGAGCAGACAGAATGTAACAAGAAACTTCCTGTAGCCCGCTCGTCCAAGCCGCTCGACCGAGCGAGCACCTGTTTTGGTCGAGCGATGTCTCTGATGCTCCTAGGATGCTGTTTTTGATTCTTCAAGTATTTGGGGAAGTTTCATTATCATTTATTCATAGCTTTAATGTACTTAATGTTATTTAGTGTGATTTCTCATATAAATAGAGAGCTTTCATACTCATATCAAACACAACCTCTAAGCCAAACACATAGCCTTTGGTTTATCTCTTACTCAATTGTAATACTTCGTTTGTAAGAGTGTTTTACACTATTGAAATAATATAAACAATCAACTACACACCACAGAGGACGTAGCCATCATTGGTTGAACCTCCTTAAATCATTGTGTCAATTTTGCAAGTTTTATATTATCAAACATTTTTTAGTTCATTGAAATTATTATCGTTTATCAAAGTTCTTAGCATCGTATCGATTTTGGAAAATTATTACAGTATCATTAGGGGGACTCTTTATATCCTCAATTTGATGTTCTAGTTAGACAAGCTAGCCATTATAGTGAGCTTTTCTGTCAAGTCGACCTTAAGATTTGAGAGGCTTGGAACAAAATGTTAATTATGTGTCTTTAATTACTAAATATATTATTATAAACCCCTAACTATTAAATATTAAAGTATCATTTTTTGAATTTTTAGGATGGGGCCGGGGCACAGGCCCCTCTTGCTCATTATGGGGACGACCCTGCTTTGTGACAAAAGAAAGTAATGACACTAGGGCTAAGTAACAAAAGGTGACTTAAGAGTGATCGATCAAATTGAATAGGCGTCATTACTAAACATCAAGAGTCAATATCAACGCTTAAATTTGACCAACTTTTTATTAGTTTTCTATTTCATAATTTATAATGGCCCTAAAGTAAATAAGAACAATTTTCATTAAGTTATGTTTAATTTTCTTCTATGCTAAAAAACTTTTTTGTTTAATTCATTGATCATAATGCTTTATAAAAACTTAGGTTATTCATTGCAAGATGGCAAACAATGGAATATAATTCATGACTGTTTAGGTTCTGACAAAATTAATTAATTTAAAATTTATTAATATTAAATTTTATAACATATCACAAATAAATATGACTTATGACTGTTGAGTTAATTCCGCCCACAAATATCTAAAATTCGAACCAAAGCTACTAAATTTAATTAAAGGTAAGCATAAATAAATAAAGTATTAAATAATAGTCATTTATGTTCATATTGCTCCATATTAATTAATATGACGCTGTTAACAAATAGTTTTTGATAAAAATGATTTGAACATGTCATTACATGTGTGTGTGTGTGTGTGTGTGTGTGTGTGTGTGTGTGTGTGTGTGTGTGTGTGTGTGTGTGTGTGTGTGTGTGTGTGTGTAGAATATCATACAATGTTAATTTTGATTTTGAAACGCTAAAAGTTGTAATGTTCTGAAAACAACTACATCTACCACTAAACGCTACTTAAAATGTTATTTAGCCGAACAATTACTATTCACAAATTCCTGTGTGGAGAGGTCTCACCATGAGACGTTCATCATACAAGGATTGAATAGCCCAACTAATACAATTATTAACATACGTGCTTCTTGTTTTGTGGTCGTTTCACTGAGAAATGCATTTTCACAAAAATAGCTCATTATTATTTTATCCTTATTATTAAACTGATATGCGGACAACGCTCTAAATTCGCAAATGATAACTCAAAAATAACCCAAATTCAATTAAGGCAAACCGTAACACTAGGTACATGTTAAACCCCATTTGTTAGTGTGGTTGTGAGTTTGATTCCCACAAAAGTTATATACTCTTCATTTTTTTTCTAAGAGATGGGGTTACATGTTAAACCCCATGCTAATGAACTAGGTACCCCTATGTTTTTATTTCAATTTTTATTTGAACTGTCCAAACTCATATTTTTCAGCTTGTGGTCTTAATAGTAAAGCTAGCTCCTGTGTGAATATTTTCTTTTCAGGAATCGAAATAGGCATATGCATGTTAATTGTACTAATCCTCTTGTACAAAAGAATGGACTTGTTGATCGAGAAAAGTAAAGAAATTGAGACATTGTTGAAACAACATGGATCCCTCGGTCTATAGAGGCATACTTATGCAGATTTGAAGAGAATTACAAACTCCTTCAAAATCAAGCTAAGTGAAGGAGGTTATGGTATTGTATACAAAGAAAAACTATATTGTAAGGATCAAGTGGCAGTGAAAATTCTTAAGAGATCATCAAATCGAGATATGGATATGGTGGAATTCATCAATGAAGTTGCAAGTATCAGAAACACAAATCACAAAAACAGTGTAAAACTCCTAGGCTTTTGTTACGAGGGTTCAAAATGCGCTCTTATATATGACTACATTTCTTGCGGATCTCTTGAAAAGTTCACACATAGGGGAAAAGACGAAACAAATCAACAACTCTCATGGGAAAGTTTGTTTGAAATCGCAATTGGGATTGCAAGAGGGCTTGAATACTTGCACCAAGGGTGCAACACGAGAATTTTACACTTCGACATTAAGCCAAAACATTCTATTAGACGAGAATTATTGCCCCAAGATATCTGATTTTGGCCTGGCTAAGATATGCCCACAAAAGGACAACATAATATCAATGTCAGAAGCCAGAGGAACTGCAGGATACATTGCTCCTGAGGTTTTCTTCAAGAGATTTGGCGGAGTTTCTCTTAAATCAGATGTTTATAGTTACGGGATGTTGGTTCTGGAAATGGTTGGGTGTCGAAAAAATGTTGATGCGAAAGTGGAACATAGTAGTGAGCAGTATTTTTCGCATTGGATTTACAAGCAACTCGAGGAAGTTGAAGAGATCGATCAAATCGATACCACAAACAACAACGAGGGATCAATACTCAAAAGGAAGATGGTTGTAGTGAGTTTATGGTGCATACAAACCAACCCCTTGACCCGACCAAATATGACTCGAGTTGTAGAAATGCTCAAAGGAACAATCGACTTGCTACTGATTCCTCCGATTCCATCTCTAGCTTCTCCTTTGAGATCACACCAAATTTCTACGACTCTGGATGAAATATCTGTAATGAATGATGTGACTTGAGTGTACATTTATGTGTGCATTCATGTGGTGACTTATGGGATGAAATCCTAGGAATATCATGAATGGATGTATTAAGTGTAGTCTTAAATGTTTGTGGTTTAAGATGATGATAAAGTATGTATTAATGAGGTAATGAAATGTGAGTTAATCATGGGAATTATGGGACTTAATGAAGAAGTGCTAAGGTTTAATTCAAGATGCTCTACTATGCAAAGTCGAGCAAAACTGTCCGAAGCTCTCTGAAGTTCCACTCGACCAGCTCACTCGACCGAGCAAGCTCTAAGTTGGATCGAGCGAGCAGACAGAATGTAACAAGAAACTTCCTGTAGCCCGCTCGTCCAAGCCGCTTGACCGAGCGAGCCTCTGTATTGGTCGAGCGATGTCTCTGATGCTCCTAGGATGCTGTTTTTGACTCTTCAAGTACTTGGGGCAGTTTCATTATCATTTATCCATAGCTCGAATGTACTTAATGTTATTTAGTGTGATCTCTCACATAAATAGAGAGCTTTCATACTCACATCAAACACAACCCCTAAGCCAAACACATAGCTTTTGTTTTATCTCTTACTCAATTGTAATACTTCGTTTGTAAGAGTGTTTTACACTATTGAAATAATATAAACAATCAACTGCACGCCACAGAGGACGTAGTCATCATTGGTTGAACCTCCTTAAATCATTGTGTCAATTTTGCAAGTTTTACATTATCAAACATTTGTTAGTTGATTGAAATTATTATCGTTCATTAAAGTTCTTAACATCGTATCAATTTTGGCAAATTATTACAATTTCATTAGGGGGACTCTTTATATCCTCAATTTGATGTTCTAGTTAGACAAGTTAGCCATTATAGTGAGCTTTTCTGTCAGGTCGACCTTAAGATTTGAGAGGCTTGGAACAAAATATTAATTATGTGTCTTTAATTACTAAATAAATTATTATAAACCCCTAACTAAATATTTAAAGTATCATTTTTTGAATTTTTAGGATGGGACCGGGGCACAGACCTCTCTTGCCCATTATAGGGATGGCCCTGCTTTGTGACAAAAGAAAGTAATAACACTAGGGCTAAGTAACAAAAGGTGACTTGAGAGTGATCGATCAAATTGAATAGATGTCATTACTAAATATCAAGAGTCAATATCAACGCTTAAATTTGACCAACTTTTTATTAATTTTCTATTTCATAATCTATAATGGCCCTCAAGTAAATAAGAACAATTTTCATTAAGTTATGTTGAATTTTCTTCTATGCTAAAAAATTGTTTTGTTTAATTCATTGATCATAATGCTTTAAAAAAACTTAGGTTATTTATTGCAAGATGGCAAACAACGGAATTTAATTTGTGACTATTTAGGTTCTGACAAAATTAATTAATTTTAAATTTATTAATTTTAAATTTTATAACATATCACAAATAAATATGAGTTATGACAGTTGAGTTAATTTCGCACACAAATATCTAAAATTCGACCCAAGGCTACTAAATTTAATTAAAGGTTAAGTATAAATAAATAAAGTATTAAATAATACTCATTTATGATCATATTGCTTCATATTAATTAATATGACGCTGTTAACAAATAGTTTTTGATATAAATGATTTGAACATGTCAGTACAAAGCTTCTTCTCTAAGCAAATGCATTTATAGAAAATAAAATTGAATAAAAGTCTTTTCTCATTTATATCGGTCTAATCATAAATTTATTTTAAATTAAACTAAATAATCAATCAACTAAATTAATTAACACACTCACTTTCGTACTCAACATACTCATTTTAGTTGTTTAATATATTAACACATTATTTTAAATATTAAAACTAACATTTTAAATATTAAAATACTCATTTTTTAAAATTAAATAGTCGCTTTTAATACCATCTAATCTGTGAGACCGTTTCATACTAGGGTTGGTCTTGGGGGAGAGTGGCATCATTACTACGTGGGCTTGATATTATTTTCAAAAGAAACAAGTTGAACTTTCATAATTGGGCCAAAAAATAGGTGCAGGGAACTCACTTTAACTCAAAAGGTTTAGCTACCAAGTTTCGTATTCATGTTCATACATAAGTTACCCTAATAAATTAGTCTAATAACAAAATAGTCTTATCATAATATCATCGCATTTAAGAATTTGTGCATGGGCACTCCACCTCTCTAGTTTACCACTCCCTTTATCTTATATCAATCAATTTGTCACTCAATTGTTATGAACTTATAGTAGTTATTATCATATGTACTACTAAGCATTACTTAAACTGTTATTTTGCTAAAATTTTGTATTTATGTTCATATATGTAGAGTCTAATAGCTATATGGGCTCTCAACCTCTCTAGGGTACCAATCCCTCCATCTTATATCAATCAATTTGTCACATACATTTATAGACTCTAATAGCTATATATATATATATATATATATATATATATATATATATATATATATATATATATATATATGTATGTATGTATGTATGTATGTATGTATGTATGTATGTATGTATGTATATATATATATATATATATATATATATATATATATATATATATATATATATATATATATATATATATATATATATATATATATATATATATATATATATATATATATATATATATATATATATATATATATAGAATATCATAAAATGTTAATTTTGATTTTGAAACGCTAAAAGTTGTAATGTTCTGAAAACAACTACATCTACCACTAAACACTACTTAAAATGTTATTTAGACGAACAATTACTATTCAAAAATTCCTGTGTAGAGACAGTCTCACCATAAGACGTTCATCATACAAGGGTTGAATAGCCCTTACAATTATTAACATACGTGCTTCTTAACATCGTATCGATTTTGGCAAATTATTACAATATCATTAGGGGGACTCTTTATATCCTCAATTTGATGTTCTAGTTAGACAAGTTAGCCATTATAGTGAGCTTTTCTGTCAGGTCGACCTTAAGATTTGAGAAGCTCGGAACAAAATATTAATTATGTGTCTTTAATTACTAAATATAATACTATAAACCCCTAACTATTAAATATTAAAGTATTGTTTTTTGAATTTTTAGGATGGGGCCGGGGCACAAGCCCGTCTTGCCCATTATAGGGACGGCTCTACTTTGTGACAAAAGAAAGTAATGACACTAGGGCTAAGCAACAAAAGGTGACTTAAAAGTGATCGATCAAATTGAATAGACGTCATTTCTAAATATCAAGAGTCAATATCAACGCTTAAATTTGACCAACTTTTTATTAATTTTCTATTTCATAATCTATAATGGCCCTCAAGTAAATAAGAACAATTTTCATTAAGTTATGTTGAATTTTCTTCTATGCTAAAAAACTGTTTTGTTTAATTGATTGATCATAATGCTTTATAAAAACTTAGGTTATTTATTGCAAGATGGCAAACAACTTAATATAATTCGTGACTGTTTAGGTTCTGACAAAATTAATTAATTTAAAATTTATTAATATTAAATTTTATAACATATCACAAATAAATATGAGTTATGACAGTTGAGTTAATTTCACACACAAATATTTTAAATTCGACCCAAGGCTACTAAATTTAATTAAAGGTTAAACATAAATAAATACATAAAGTATTAAATAATAGTCATTTATGATCATATTGCTTCATATTAATTAATATGACGCTGTTAACAAATAGTTTTTGATAAAAATGATTTGAACATGTCATTACAAAGCTTCTTCTCTAAGCAAAATGCATTTACAGAAAATAAAATTGAATAAAAGTCTTTTCTCATTTATATCGGTCTAATCATAAACTTATTTTAAATTGAGCTAAATAGTCAATCAACTAAATTAGTTAACACATTCACTTTGGTACTCAAAATACTCACTTTAGTTGTTTAATATTTTAACACATTATTTTTAATGTTAAAACTAACATTTTAAATATTAAAATACTCATTTTTTAAAAATTAAATAGTCGCTTTTAATACCATCTAATATGTGAGACCGTTTCATACTAGGGTTGCTCTTGGGGGAGAGTGGCATCATTACTACGTGGGCTTGATATCATTTTCAAAAGAAACAAGTTAAACTTTATAATTGGGCCAAAATATAGGTGCAGGGAACTCACTTTAACCCAAAAGGTTTAGCCTAATAAAAATGGTCTTATCATGAGATCATCGTGTAGCTGCATGGCTCTCCACCTCTCTAGTATACCACTCCTTTTATGTTATATCAATCAATTTGCCACTTAATTTTTATGAACTTATAGTAGTTGTTAGAATATAAATTTTTGAGTAAAACAAAATCCTAAAACACTAAATTTAATTTTGATTTTAAAACGCTAAAAGTTATAATGTTCTGAAAATTGTCATATGTATTACTAAGCGCTGCTTAAACTGTTATTTTGCTAAAATTTTGTATTTATGTTCATATATGTAGAGTCTAATATCATTCACCCTCCATCTTATATCAATCAATTTGTCACATACATTCATTCACCCTCAAATGCTCTCCACACTTATTTTCTACCTCTTTATTACAACTCTTGCAAATTCCATTACAATCCCATTTGAACAAGACCACATTCTCATCAACTTTGGCCTACCAAAAAATTCTCCACAACTTATCGATAACCCCGGTGGTACATGGCAGAGCGATCAAGACTTCATCCTCACTTCGCTATCTGCCACCAGTAACTCCATTGCTTTTGCAGTGGAGGCTACAACTCCCTATAATATGGCCCGATTATTTCGTACCACGACAACATATTCCATACCTGTTACTACGTGGGGGCACAAACTAATCCGCCTCTACTTTCCACCCCTATCCATATCCTACGACATCATAGATACCAAATCATCTTTTCTTTCGCTCACAATTAATGGGTTTAATATTTTGCGCAACTTTAGCGCGTACGCTGTTATGGCCCACGCTAATGCGCACACCAACACCACCGCGCCGGTAACAGACGGTCTTGTAAGAGAGATTTACATCTCTTTAGACGAAGGAGAGGGGCAAAGGGCTATAAACCTAACTTTCTCACCAAGTAACCCGGATGGATTTGGGTTTATAAACGGGTTAGAGATTATATCTGTGCCGGATGGGTTGTATGTTAACCGTTCGTCATCCAATATGGTTCCATATCTTGAGGGTGGGTTTCAAAATTATTTGAATAACCCGTTTAATTTTTCGGATTCAATAGCTATGGAAAATATTATCCGGTTGAACGTTGGCGGGCCGACTGTGGATCCGAGTGAGGATTCCGGACTTCGCCGGACTTGGTTCGGCATAGACGATGACTACATGAGGTAAGTTCAACAATATTTTTCAAATTTCCTGAATTTAATTTTAGACAATTGTCTTCTAATTTTCTTTGTTTCACCGATAAACTTAAACTATGTGGTGGATAGATAATTTTGGGTCACCAGGAAGTAATTAATTTATTAGTGTCAAGTAAAAAAATAAATAGTATTTTTTTCTTACAAAGTTATAAATTACTTTCTTCGTTTCTTATAAAGTTTCCATAAGGAATGTAAATGAAAACAAGAAAATATAATATTTTCGATAATGAATATATTATTTTATCAAATAATAATTTTATTTAATGAAAAAAAGTATACACCATATATAATTATTAAAAAAATTGAAACAAAGTCATTGAAAAAATTATAAGAATCATAACTAATAAAAAAATATTTTTATAAAATTAATGAGAAATATGTAAGGATCATAAGAAATATACAAATGTTAAAATGAAGTTAGTGGCTAGAAAATATGTGACAATTATAAGGATTATTATTAAAATATTAAAATAAGATTGAAAAGGTTATTTTTATTTGAAATTTATGAAATAAAAATAAAAAATTCTTTAAGTAACAATAAAAATGCAATCTTCATAGCTCTATACTTATGTGATAATATGCATTTTCAGTATTCAACCAAAAGAAAAAGAAAAAAACAATTTCTAAGAATTTTTTTAAGTTATTAATTTTTTAAGAAATTAAAAATTTTATAGGAATTTAAGTATTTATTTGTTGACCAAACAAGCTCTTGGTAATATAATTGACCAATATGTCGATTATAGCAGTGACATCTTTGACTTGTGTGCAGAGTTTGAAAGTGTTTACTACATCACACACTAATATGTATATGTATACTTGTTTCTTCCTGTGTTTGCTAAGTTCAATGCGTTTATAAGATCTCAAATACAATAATATGACCAATAATGTGTTTGCTAAGTTCACACACTAATATGTCGATTATAGCTCTTGGTAAGTATTTTATAAGATCGAGTTAAACATAATTAAAAATACAATAATATGATATTATATTGATATGTGTGGAGAGACGAATAAAATAAGATCTCAAATGGTTATATATTTTTCTCATATAATAATCGCAATATTTAACATACTATAGAATAAAGAACAATGTAAAATTATTCTATAAAGCATAAAAAAAACGGAGGAAATATGCAATATAGAAGTATAATCACGTCTCTTCTCACTATAGGCTACAAGTGTGCATCATGCAATACAAGTCTTCTGTATATTTGAAGTATATAATCCCACTTTAAACGTTAGATGAATGAGATTCTAATTCTTAACATGACCTTTTGAAGTCATATCAAGTACTCAATTTATCCAAAAGTTTAATTAGATGATTAAGTAATCATTTTAAACTGCAAATACAATTTTAAATTCGGAATAATAGCACTATACTACTTTTATGTACTTATTTTATAATTATAATTATATATATATATATATATATATATATATATATATATATATATATATATATATATATATTTATTTATTTATTTATTTATTTATTTATTTTTATTGATTATATTGAGTTGTACCTTAGCTTGTGTTGAACACATGTAACTTTGCTATTGTATTTGGTTTCATTCGTCTCTTCTTTGCAGTGCTCTTTTTATTTGAGCGTCGCTTTGACTGTATCCCTCTTGCCCTGTCTTCAGATGGGGTGTAGGTATGATTTGTCGGTCACGAACCCACAAACCCATTCCTAAGCGGAATCTATCGTATATGATGGTAAATTGATTAATTTTATTTTTATGTTGTACATGATCAGTTATGGTCTAAACTTCACAATATCCTACGACGATACTACAATCAATTATACGGTTGCAACACTATCGTATACGGCGCCAGAATTAGTGTACTTGACAATGAGGGAGATGGGACCATATGTTGGAGAATTGAAGAAAAACCAAAATTTGACATGGTTGTTCGAGGTCGATGTTGGATTTAATTATCTTGTAAGGCTCCATTTTTGCGAGTTAGATTCCACAATCAACAACAATGACCAAAGAAGTTTCGACGTTAGTATCAACAATCAAATGGGTGCACATGATATTGATGTTTTTGCGCTAACTGGTGGCATTTTCATTCCAATGTATCGAGATTTCGTTACGCTCTTTGAAGGTAGTGATACCATCATAGCTAGTGTCGAAACCAGAGGTCTTCTTTCAGTGACACTTACTCCCGACCCTACCACAACGTAAGTTAATCATTGTTTTTTATGGGTAAGAAATCGAGAATCCGGCCCCTGCATGAGGAGGCTAGGAGTCAAGCATTGATTTTCCCCTGGGTTAAAAATTGAACGTCTATCATAAGAATGAATGGAAAGACTTTTCTACAATACATTTGCATAGATTTTAACCAAGTCAAACTCACTGTCTTTGACGGTGTTTTTTTAGTCTTCTAACCCAAAAAATTACATTTTTAGCCAATGTAGGTTTAAAATCGCTATTTAAGATAGCAATTTCACGAGAAGTTTAGTTTTCAACTGTTTTTACCTGAAGCCCATTTCTCTTTTTTTTTAAAAAAATAAAATTTTTTTTACTAATAATTAATCATTAGGGTAAAAGTCTTAAGCTAATGATTAAGACCCCATGATATAATAAATAGGGTAAAAATCATTAGGGTAAAACAAAACAAATATTCATATAATAATTAATTAGCTAATAATTATTTTGATTAATATAAGCAAGATATATTTCATAATAAATACAAATATATATATTTACTGTTGTATATATATATTCTTAACATAATATTTAAAAGTTGATGTTGTTTCATATTTAGTAAATTAGGATAAGGCTTTTTGTCACACTACAATAAATTTTTTATTTTTTAATTGTTTTAAATAAATAAAAAACAAATATTCAACTAATAAATAATCAGCTAATAATTATTTTTTAACTGTTGCTCTGTGTTTTTAGGTATGACGATGTCATTCTCAATGGATTGGAGATTTTCAAGTTGAGTTCTTCAAATGGTTCTCTTGCTGCACCAAATCCTACTCTCCCTTTACAAAGTAATAATCTTATTATTTGCCGTTTTAGACTTTGTCAACCTTTCTAATAATAAGATTTGATTGTAATATGTTATGTGAGAAATTGTCTCTATTAGTTGCAAGTATATAATAAATGGAGGAAGTAGAATTCTAGCCACAAGCATAAGCATAATAAGTTGGAGCTCCATCGACCACTGGTCTGATCACGCACTTACCTGCTTCAGGCATATCATGTATAGGTTCAAGCCATGTTTGATCTAGTACTAATAATTGATAGAATATATAATGTACATATCTCGAGGCTTTAATATTAGTTTAAACTTTTGGCTGTAATTTCAAGATATATTATATATTTTATCAATTGATAAAATATTCAATAGAATATCCCAAGATTTTAGCTATTGATTTGGGTTAAGTATCCTATCATTAGTTCAGATAAGTTCCCATTAGAGTTAATTACCTAGATTGAATTTACTACTATAATAAAATATTATTTTTGAGATTAGATTTACTACTTGGAAAATATCTATTTGCTACTGTGTTGATCACTTTTGTGATTTCGAAAACCCTGACATCATCCTGGCCCTTCTATGTATTTTGAAAAAATATATAACTGGATTGATTTATGTCTAAGTAGTGTAATGCTCTTGCGTCTTTTAAATTTGTTACATCATGATCTCCAATGTGATGACATTTTGGCTAAAATATAATAAAATGCAAAGAACAGAGGAATGTTTAATGGTTATCATTTTCATCATTATTTCTTGCAAAAGTTTCACTAAACAAATCTTGGTTGCACATTGTAGGACGTGAACACGGTCTAACCAAAATCATGATCATCTTCATCATACTTGGTAAATTCATCATTTTCTATCCATCTTTGCTCTACTTAAGAAGTTTTAGATTTTCCTTTCAATTTTTGTTCACAATTAGTAACTGTGAATAGCTTAGTGTTAAAAACACCTGCTGCGTCCTTTTTTTGAACAAAGGAGACCTGGGATACAAACCCAAATCTAACATCATATCAGAGTTTGCGCATGTTAAAGTGTCCATTATTATTCATATGTATATCATTCAACATCAGAAAAAGAGAAACAGAATATGCAAATTAAGAAACTAGAAGAATAATTTCAACTACACTATAAATTATCGTAAACGTTCTTCGAACTTATAAGTAGATTACAAAAATTCAATATTCTAAACAAAAATTTAAAAAAAGAACCCTAAAAAATTCTACCCAAATTAGAAACTAATTCAATTAAATTAAAAAAGTAAACTAATTTATAGAGAATTTGGACAATTAAAATTAGCCTTAGTTATAACTTGAAATTCGGGCCTCCCATTTTGAATGTTTCGCTTTCATTTAATATTATTTTCTATATTCCAG